>NC_069502.1:952023235-952322329 GCF_027579735.1 Bombina bombina | reverse complement strand
AGGTTGCTATTGGTGGTTATTTTAACCCCTTAAGGACCACATCACTTTTCCATTTTCTGACCGTTATAGACCAGGGCTATTTTTACATTTCTGCGGTGTTTGTGTTTAGCTGTAATTTTCCTCTTACTCATTTACTGTACCCACACATATTATATACCGTTTTTCCCGCCATTAAATGGACTTTCTAAAGATACCATTAATTTTCATCATATCATATAATTTACTATAAAACAAATTTAAAATAATGATGAAAAATTGAAAAAAACACACATTTTCACGGAGTCCACGGATTTCATCCTTACTTATGGGATATCGCCTCTTGGTCAGCAGGAGGAGGCAAAGAGCACCACAGCAGAGCTGTATATATATAGCTCCTCCTTCCCTCCCACCCCAGTCATTCGACCGAAGTTAGGAAGAGAAAGGAAAAGCCAAGGTGCAGAGGTGACTGAAGTTTAACAAAAATAAAAGACATGTCTTAGAAAATGACAGGGTGGGCCGTGGACTCGTCATATCGTAAAAGAAACAAATTTATCAGGTAAGCATAAATTTCCTTTTTCTTTTACAAGATACGATGAGTCCACGGATTTCATCCTTACTTATAGGATACAATACCAAAGCTATAGGACACGGATGAAAGGAAGGGACAAGACAGGGAACCTAAACGGAAGGCATCACTGCTTGAAGAACTTATCTCCCAAAAACAGCCTCAGACAAGGCAAAAGTATCAAATTTATAACATTTAGAAAAAGTGTGAAGAGAAGACCAAGTTACAGCTTTGCAAATCTGTTCAACAGAAGCAGCATTTGTAAATGCGCATGAGAAAGCCACAGCCCTAGTGGAATGGGCCTCTGAATACTTCCTCCCATCGATGGCCGCCTCCCTGCATCGGCTCCCACCCACCAACGATCACGACCATCGATGGCCGATGCAGAGAGGGCCACAAAGTGGCTCTCTCTGCATCGGATGGCAAACAAATGTTGTTGCAGGATGTCTCAATATCGAGGCGTCACTGCAATAACATGAAAGCAGCTGGAAGCGATCTGGGTCCTTTCCACCGCTACAGGGTACTTCCTTGGACGTTAACAACCTTTTTTTGTAGGACGTACCCTGTACGTCGTTGGTTGTTAAGGGGTTAAATATCAAAGTTAAAAATAGATCTGAGTAAAGTAAAAATTAAATTTTAATGATTCAGATAGAGCCTCCAATTTTAAACAACTTTCCAATTTACTTCTACTATCAAGTTTGCTTCAGTTTCTTGAGTATCCTTTTGTTTAAGAGTAGTGATTTGCTGCTCCTGTACCTACTCTTTAACAAAGGGTACCAAAAAGAACAAAGTAAGTTTAATAAGTTAGACTAAATTGAAAAGTTGTTTAAAGTTGCATGCTTTGTTCCAATTATGAAAGCTACATTTTTATTTTACTTTCATTTTAAATTACGTTGTAAAGGAACATGCCTATTTGAACATACTGCATGTATAGAAAATGTGGTCATTCGCTTCAAAAGTTATACACAATTTTTTACTTTCTTGTTATTTTATAGGGGACCCAGTGGTATGAGGAAACAACTGAAGAGCTTATGGCTCCAACTCTTCTCCCAGAGCTCCATCTGCTAAAGCAGGTGAGATTATGTTGCATGGTTTGGCATTGCAATCAACCAAAATAGTATTTGATCTAGAGCTTAAACCACTGGTTTTCAAACCTCTCCTCAGTCCATGTTTTCTGGATAACCTAGGATGAGAGCAGGTAAAATAACTGTTTACTATTCAGCTGATAGGTAGGCCTGAGAACAGGTTTGAAAAACAGTGGCTTTAACGAACATTAAATACTCTGAGATTGTAACATAAAATGATTATTTATATATATATATTTATATATCCTCTACAATATACTTTTATTATTTATTGTGTCCCCCTTTCCTGTAATTCCATTCTAAAATTATTCCACACAGCCATTGGCTGTAGAAGTTACAACATGGCAGCTCCTATTGCTTTAGAAACATTAAACACTAATTTTGTCACTATTTTAAACTAGGAACTTAAAAAAATACATCCTACATATTATTCACAGACAAATCTTTTCTTTGAATGCATCTTTCTATCTAGCATTTATTTATTGTTTAATGTCTCTTTAAAGGAATATTAAACTCCAAAACTACCCCCCCCCCATCATGTATTTGGCGTGCTTTTACATGTCACTGTGGTGTTTCCACTCCCCTCAGAGTCCATAGAATGTATTTAGCAGTATCCAGACTGTGACCCAGCTACATGCTACACAGTGACTGCTTGATCAACACAGATGCGGTTATCTATCCCTAATTGGCCACAGCAGAGGATATCAGAGAAACATTCTGAAAAGGCTTTTCAAGGAGTTATGTCCCTGGACTGCAAATTATGTTTAAATACCTCTAAAACCTTTATTTTGAATGCAAAGGTTAATTTTTAAATGTGCTATACATATGTTAAAAACAAAATTATAAGGGCATAAGACACCACTTGCCTTTGTTTAAAATTGTGCATGTACCACTCTCCATGGAGTAACCTAGAGTTTCTTGAAAATGTCGCAAATAAAATAGCTGGTTAGGGCAATTTGCAGCAATATGAAGAATACCACCACACTTAAAGGGATAGGAAACCCAAAAAAAAACTTTTCAGATTTAAAAACATCTCAAACTATACTTATAGTTTACAAATAACATTGTTAAGCAATTGATTTTGGTTTACCTGTAAATTTACATAGACATTTTGTTTTCTGCCAAACCCCTCCGGATCCTCATTATGCATATCAAATTGGAGTGTTCTACCAAGGTAGAACAATTATGGCGGCCCGCATGTGCAGTGTGCCTTGTCCTGAACCCACGCATGTGCAAAACTGATTGTCAGGTGTTCTGTCGAAATCTGCGACCGCAATCCTGAGCGCACAACTGACGGGTTGCAGAATCTGACAGAACAGACTGCCTGTCAGATTTTGCTGCCTTTACAGAATAAGTATTTTGATCAGTACAAGTAGTGATTGACTAAAAAGCAACCTACAAGAACAGAGGGCAGTGCTGGAACCATTCCAACTTTGCGGTTGATATCGGAGCACTAAGTTACGGTGTAAGTAACGAGAGTTACCTTTACAATTATCACTGCCGCCTGTAATGGGCTTCTCTGTTTGCTCCTAGAGTCTCCATTGCACCTTTGATTTTGTGTGGCTATATTGTTTACATGCATGTTTGCATCTAAAAATTGTGCTATTTGGGCTTCAATGCTATTGGCTGATGCAACTGCATGAATAATGAGCAGAGTGAGTCCATCCTTTATTTTGGGGCGGTCGTTGGTGACGTTTTCTACCAAAATTAAAATAGAATTATTTAATATATGCCAGCTTCGTTTTGAAAAATTAGTAAGTGCATTTAATTCTCTAATACTTAAACTAATGAATGGTGTAATTGTTAAAGCTTTAAAAAATACAAATTCAAAACATGCAAATGTCTCATCTTCTCAAAATAAATCCCTCATGTTCCTGTTTATTTCCATCTTAATGGGAGAAGAGTCCACTGCTTCATTCATTACTTGTGGGAATTAAGAACCTGGCCACCAGGAGGAGGCAAAGACACCCCAGCCGAAGGCTTAAATACCTCCCTCATTCCACAGTCATTCTTTGCCTTTCGTCACAGGAGGTTGGCAGAGAAGTGTCGGAAGATTCAGAGTAGTCTCTTATGGAGTGTAGTACTCTTCGCAATGGGACTGGAGTTTTAAGTAGTTCTGTCAGCCTCTCACTGAGAGCATGGGAGAAAGTTAGAGTCCAGAGATGCAGGGAGAGTCTTTCTGCGAAACCATCTTGACTCAGATTAACAGCTCCATAAGCAATCAGCGTTGACGAGTTTTGCTGCCTGCTTTCTTTCATGTAATTAGCAAGAGTCCATGAGCTAGTGACGTATGGGATATACATTCCTACCAGGAGGGGCAAAGTTTCCCAAACCTCAAAATGCCTACAAATACACCCCTCACCACACCCACAAATCAGTTTTTACAAACTTTGCCTCCTATGGAGGTGGTGAAGTAAGTTTGTGCTAGATTCTACGTTGATATGCGCTCCGCAGCAGGTTGGAGCCCGGTTTTCCTCTCAGCAGTGCAGTGAATGTCAGAGGGATGTGAGGAGAGTATTGCCTATTTGAATTCAATGATCTCCTTCTACGGGGTCTATTTCATAGGTTCTCTGTTATCGGTCGTAGAGATTCATCTCTTACCTCCCTTTTCAGATCGACGATATACTCTTATATATATACCATTACCTCTACTGATTTTCGTTTCAGTACTGGTTTGGCTTTCTACAACATGTAGATGAGTGTCCTGGGGTAAGTAAGTCTTATTTTCTGTGACACTCTAAGCTATGGTTGGGCACATTTTTATAAAGTTCTAAATATATGTATTCAAACATTTATTTGCCTTGACTCAGGATGTTCAACATTCCTTATTTTCAGACAGTCAGTTTCATATTTGGGATAATGCATTTGAATCAATCATTTTTTTCTTACCTTAAAATTTGACTTTTTCCCTGTGGGCTGTTAGGCTCGCGGGGGCTGAAAATGCTTCATTTTATTGCGTCATTCTTGGCGCGGACTTTTTTGGCGCAAAAATTTTTTCTGTTTCAGGTGTCATACGTGTCGCCGGAAGTTGCATCATTTTTGACGTTCTTTTGCGCCAAAAGTGTCGGCGTTCCGGATGTGGCGTCATTTTTGGCGCCAAAAGCATTTAGGCGCCAAATAAAAAAATATGGGCGTCACTTTTGTCTCCACATTATTTAAGTCTCATTATTTATTGCTTCTGGTTGCTAGAAGCTTGTTCACTGGCATTTTTTCCCATTCCTGAAACTGTCATTTAAGGAATTTGATTAATTTTGCTTTATATGTTGTTTTTTCTATTACATATTGCAAGATGTCCCACGTTGCAACTGAGTCAGAAGATACTTCTGGAAAATCGCTGCCTGGTGCTGGAGCTGCCAAAGCTAAGTGTATCTGCTGTAAACTTTTGGTAGCTGTTCCTCCAGCT
Source organism: Bombina bombina (assembly GCF_027579735.1). Lineage (NCBI taxonomy): Eukaryota > Metazoa > Chordata > Amphibia > Anura > Bombinatoridae > Bombina > Bombina bombina. The sequence goes on along the minus strand of NC_069502.1, from coordinate 952,317,297 downwards.
GTTGTTTGTATTGAATGTCATGACAAACTTGTTAATGCAGATAATATTTCCTTTAGTAAAGTTCCATTACCTGTTGCTGTTCTGTCAACATCTAATACTCAGAGTGTTCCTGATAACATAAGAGATTTTGTTTCTAAATCCATTATGAAGGCTATGTCTGTTATTCCTCCTTCTAGTAAACATAAAAAGTCTTTTAAAACTTCTCATTGTTCAGATGAATTTTTAAATGAACATCATCATTCTGATTCTGATAGTGGTTCTTCTGGTTCAGAGGATTCTGTCTCAGAGGTTGATGCTGATAAATCTTCATATTTATTTAAAATGGAATTTATTTGTTCTTTACTTAAAGAAGTCCTAATTGCATTAGAAATTGAGGATTCTGGTCCTCTTGATACTAAATCTAAACGTTTAGATAAGGTTTTTAAATCTCCTGTAGTTATTCCAGAAGTTTTTCCTGTTCCTGGTGCTATTTCTGAAGTAATTTCCAGGGAATGGAATAATTTGGGTAATTCATTTACTCCTTCTAAACGTTTTAAGCAATTATATCCTGTGCCATCTGACAGATTAGAGTTTTGGGACAAAATCCCTAAGGTTGATGGGGCTGTCTCTACTCTTGCTAAGCGTACTACTATTCCTACGGCAGATGGTACTTCCTTTAAGGATCCTTTAGATAGGAAAATTGAATCATTTCTAAGAAAAGCTTATTTGTGTTCAGGTAATCTTCTTAGACCTGCTATATCTTTAGCGGATGTTGCTGCAGCTTCAACTTTTTGGTTGGAAACTTTAGCGCAACAAGTTACAGATCATAATTCTCATAGCATTATTATTCTGCTTCAACATGCTAATAATTTTATTTGTGATGCCATCTTTGATATCATTAGAGTTGATGTCAGGTATATGTCTCTAGCTATTTTAGCTAGAAGAGCTTTATGGCTTAAAACTTGGAATGCTGATATGTCTTCTAAGTCTACTTTGCTTTCCCTTTCTTTCCAGGGTAATAAATTATTTGGTTCTCAGTTGGATTCTATTATCTCAACTGTTACTGGAGGGAAAGGAGCTTTTTTACCTCAGGATAAAAAGTGTAAAGGTAAATTCAGGTCAAATAATCGTTTTCGTTCCTTTCGTCACAACAAGGAACAAAAGCCTGATCCTTCATCCTCAGGAGCGGTATCAGTTTGGAAACCATCTCCAGTCTGGAATAAATCCAAGCCTTTTAGAAAATCAAAGCCAGCTCCTAAGTCCACATGAAGGTGCGGCCCTCATTCCAGCTCAGCTGGTAGGGGGCAGATTACGTTTTTTCAAAGAAATTTGGATCAATTCCGTTCACAATCTTTGGATTCAGAACATTGTTTCAGAAGGGTACAGAATTGGTTTCAAGATAAGACCTCCTGCAAAGAGATTTTTTCTTTCCCGTGTCCCAGTAAATCCAGCGAAGGCTCAAGCATTTCTGAAATGTGTTTCAGATCTAGAGTTGGCTGGAGTAATTATGCCAGTTCCAGTTCTGGAACAGGGGCTGGGGTTTTATTCAAATCTCTAAATTGTACCAAAGAAGGAGAATTCCTTCAGACCAGTTCTGGATCTAAAAATATTGAATCGTTATGTAAGGATACCAACATTCAAAATGGTAACTGTAAGGACTATCCTGCCTTTTGTTCAGCAAGGGCATTATATGTCTACAATAGATTTACAGGATGCATATCTGCATATTCCGATTCATCCAGATCACTATCAGTTTCTGAGATTCTCTTTCCTAGACAAGCATTACCAGTTTGTGGCTCTGCCGTTTGGCCTAGCAACAGCTCCAAGAATTTTTACAAAGGTTCTCGGTGCCCTTCTCTCTGTAATCAGAGAACAGGGTATTGTGGTATTTCCTTATTTGGACGATATCTTGGTACTTGCTCAGTCTTCACATTTAGCAGAATCTCAAACGAATCGACTTGTGTTGTTTCTGCAAGATCATGGTTGGAGGATCAATTTACTAAAAAGTTAATTGATTCCTCAGACAAGGGTAACCTTTTTGGGTTTCCAGATAGATTCAGTGTCCATGTCTCTATCTTTGACAGACAAGAGACGTCTAAAATTGATATCAGCTTGTCGAAACCTTCAGTCACAATCATTCCCTTCGGTAGCCTTATGCATGGAAATTCTAGGTCTTATGACTGCTGCATCGGACGCGATCCCCTTTGCTCGTTTTCACATGCGACCTCTTCAGCTCTGTATGCTGAACCAATGGTGCAGGGATTACACGAAGATATCTCAATTAATATCTTTAAAACCGATTGTACGACACTCTCTGACGTGGTGGACAGATCACCATCGTTTAGTTCAGGGGGCTTCTTTTGTTCTTCCGACCTGGACTGTAATTTCAACAGATGCAAGTCTTACAGGTTGGGGAGCTGTGTGGGGGTCTCTGACGGCACAAGGGGTTTGGGAATCTCAGGAGGTGAGATTACCGATCAATATTTTGGAACTCCGTGCAATTTTCAGAGCTCTTCAGTCTTGGCCTCTTCTAAACAGAGAATCGTTCATTTGTTTTCAGACAGACAATGTCACATCTGTGGCTTACATCAATCATCAAGGAGGAACTCTCAGTCCTCTAGCTATGAAAGAAGTATCGCGAATTCTGGTTTAGGCGGAATCCAGCTCCTGTCTAGTTTCTGCGGTTCATATCCCAGGTATAGACAATTGGGAAGCGGATTATCTCAGTCGCCAAACGTTGCATCCGGGCGAATGGTCTCTTCACCCAGAGGTATTTCTTCAGATTGTTCAAATGTGGGGACTTCCAGAAATAGATCTAATGGCCTCTCATCTAAACAAGAAACTTCCCAGGTATCTGTCCAGATCCAGGGATCCTCAAGCGGAAGCAGTGGATGCATTGTCACTTCCTTGGAAGTATCATCCTGCTTATATCTTTCCGCCTCTAGTTCTTCTTCCAAGAGTGATCTCCAAGATTCTGAAGGAATGCTAGTTTGTTCTGCTGGTAGCTCCAGCATGGCCTCACAGGTTTTGGTATGCGGATCTTGTCCGGATGGCCTCTTGCCAACCGTGGACTCTTCCGTTAAGACCAGACCTTCTGTCGCAAGGTCCTTTTTTCCATCAGGATCTCAAATCCTTAAATTTAAAGGTATGGAGATTGAACGCTTGATTCTTAGTCAAAGAGGTTTCTCTGACTCTGTGATTAATACTATGTTACAGGCTCGTAAATCTGTATCTAGGGAGATATATTATAGAGTCTGGAAGACTTATATTTCTTGGTGTCTTTCTCATCATTTTTCCTGGCATTCTTTTAGAATTCCGAGAATTTTACAGTTTCTTCAGGATGGTTTGGAGAAAGGTTTGTCTGCAAGTTCCTTGAAAGGACAAATCTCTGCTCTTTCTGTTCTTTTTCACAGAAAGATTGCTAATCTTCCTGATATTCATTGTTTTGTACAAGCTTTGGTTCGTATAAAACCTGTCATTAAGTCAATTTCTCCTCCTTGGAGTTTGAATTTGGTTCTGGGGGCTCTTCAAGCTCCTCCGTTTGAACCTATGCATTCATTGGACATTAAATTACTTTCTTGGAAAGTTTTGTTCCTTTTGGCCATCTCTTCTGCCAGAAGAGTTTCTGAATTATCTGCTCTTTCTTGTGAGTCTCCTTTTCTGATTTTTCATCAGGATAAGGCGGTGTTGCGAACTTCTTTTGAATTTTTACCTAAGGTTGTGAATTCCAACAACATTAGTAGAGAAATTGTGGTTCCTTCATTATGTCCTAATCCTAAGAATTCTAAGGAGAAATCATTGCATTCTTTGGATGTAGTTAGAGCTTTGAAATATTATGTTGAAGCTACTAAGAATTTCCGAAAGTCTTCTAGTCTATTTGTTATCTTTTCCGGTTCTAGGAAAGGTCAGAAGGCCTCTGCCATTTCTTTGGCATCTTGGTTGAAATCTTTAATTCATCATGCTTATGTCGAGTCGGGTAAAACTCCGTCTCAAACGATTACAGCTCATTCTACTAGGTCAGTTTCTACTTCCTGGGCGTTTAGGAATGAAGCTTCGGTTGATCAGATTTGCAAAGCAGCAACTTGGTCTTCTTTGCATACTTTTACTAAATTCTACCATTTTGATGTGTTTTCTTCTTCTGAAGCTGTTTTTGGTAGAAAAGTACTTCAGGCAGCTGTTTCAGTTTGAATCTTCTGCTTATGTTTTCAGTTTTTTTCATTATAAAATTTAAACTTTATTTTGGGTGTGGATTATTTTTCAGCGGAATTGGCTGTCTTTATTTTATCCCTCCCTCTCTAGTGACTCTTGCGTGGAAAGATCCACATTTTGGGTAGTCATTATCCCATACGTCACTAGCTCATGGACTCTTGCTAATTACATGAAAGAAAACATAATTTATGTAAGAACTTACCTGATAAATTCATTTCTTTCATATTAGCAAGAGTCCATGAGGCCCACCCTTTTTTGTGGTGGTTATGATTTTTTTGTATAAAGCACAATTATTCCAATTCCTTATTTTTTATGCTTTCGCACTTTTTTTCTTATCACCCCACTTCTTGGCTATTCGTTAAACTGATTTGTGGGTGTGGTGAGGGGTGTATTTGTAGGCATTTTGAGGTTTGGGAAACTTTGCCCCTCCTGGTAGGAATGTATATCCCATACGTCACTAGCTCATGGACTCTTGCTAATATGAAAGAAATGAATTTATCAGGTAAGTTCTTACATAAATTATGTTTTCTGCTCTCAAATTCATGTCGGGAGCGATGCTACTACCCTGTCGCACTTGAAAGGCCGTGTTCCTGTTCCACTGTGTAGATTCTGGTAAGATCGTTTCATTTATACACATATGATAATGTAAGAAGACAGGGTCACAGTGTGTCTCCTTTTATCTGTATAGAATCAAGGGTTAATACCCCCCGGAAGGGAGGTTATTGAACAGGGGGGGGGGGGGATTTGTGCCTAATATTGTTTATTGTGCTTATTACTGCAACATGTGCGAGATGTGGCTCTGTCAGTGTGTGAACAGTCAGTTTCTAGTGAGAAATCTACGCGGGCCCTTTTGGCGCGTTTCTCTCTGGAGGGGCGGTCCTGCATGGCACTCCATGTGACTGGGTGTGGCCTTTTTTAACTTCCTCTTCTTGACCGGCAGTGTAGGAGACAAAGCGGTTTCTCTGTGTCCGGGTCATAGGAGCCGGTGAGTGCCCCGGTCATTGGGATATAAAGGTGCCATTTAATCTTATCTAGCCCATAATAAAGGCGTCCACTATAGAGGACTCTGATATGTTAGAGGGTACTGCCTCTTTAATTAAAATAAGGAATATTGAACATCCTGAATCAAGGCAAATAAATGTTTAAACACAAATATTTAGAACTTTATATAAAAGTGCCCAACCATAGCTTAGAGTGTCACAAAAATAAGACTTACTTACCCCAGGACACTCATCTACATGTAGTAGAAAGCCAAAACAGTACTGAAACGAGAATCAGTAGAGGTAATGGTATATATGAGTATATCGTCGATCTGAAAAGGGAGGTAAGAGATGAATCTCTACGACCGATAACAGAGAACCTATGAAATAGACCCCGTAGAAGGAGATCATTGAATTCAAATAGGCAATACTCTCTTCACATCCCTCTGACATTCACTGCACGCTGAGAGGAAAACCGGGCTCCAACCTGCTGCGGAGCGCATATCAAGGTAGAATCTAGCACAAACTTACTTCACCAAAGTTTGTAAAACTGATTTGTGGTTGTGGTAAAGGGGTGTATTTATAGGCATTTTGAGGTTTGGGAAACTTTGCCCCTCCTGGTAGGAATGTATATCCCATACGTCACTAGCTCATGGACTCTTGCTAATTACATGAAAGAAACTATTAACTGTGTCAATTGTGAGGAGGTCCCGGTTGATCCGCCTGCTCAACTCTGTTCCACATGCTTCGATAAGATTGCAATATCTAAAAAGAATAAGATATTTAGTACAACTGAGCTGTCCACCTCTGAGGGTTCTTAGTCCCACGAGGTGCGTTCCCTACACTCATCTCCGATTGCACATGCAGCTCCCCAGGGCGCTTCTAATCCTCCCGCGGGAGGGACCTATTGGCCGCCAGATTTCGCTGATCAGTTTCAAACAGCGGTTTATACGGCTTTCAACGCCTTATCACGCCCTACTAAGCGAAAGCGAAGGGTGAAACATAGCTAACCATCCCAGGGGTCATCTACTCTGCTGGATGTCTCTGATAGATTATCCGCTGAGGAAGACGACTCCGAATCCTCGGAGGACGCTCCTTCTGGGACAGAATCAGCGACATCTAGGCTTCCGTCTGCGGAGGGGCCAGATTTTAAATTTAAGATGGAGCATTTGCGCTTCCTGCTAAAAGAGGTGCTTGCTACATTAGATGTTCCGGAACCGAAACTGCCAGAGGAACCGTCGATCCCTAAGCTAGATAGGGTTTACGAGGACAGGGTAATACCACAAACCTTCCCGGTTCCTATTAAAATGACTAATATTATTAAGAACGAGTGGGAGAAACTTGGTTCGTTCTTTTCCTATTCTACTTCTTTTAAGAAGCTGTTCCCCATTCCAAACGCTCAGCTTGAGCTGTGGGGGGCCATTCCTAAGGTGGATGGTGCTATCTCCACGCTCGCTAATCGAATGACTATTCCGCTCGATGATAGTTCAAGGAGCCCATGGATAAAAAAATTGGAGTCCATGTTGAGAAAGTTGTTCCAACTCAAGGGGTTTGTTTTTCAACCGGCAGCGGCAGTCACTGCGGTGGCTGGAGCTTCTACCTATTGGTGTGACGCTCTGTCAGCTATGGTCGAGGTGGAGACTCCCCTCGAGGAGATACAGGAAAGAATTAAGGCCTTAAGGGTAGCTCATTCATTCATCTATCTGCGATGCTAATATGCAGATTATTCGCCTGAATGCCAAAACATCAGGTTTTTCTGTTCTAGCCCGCAGGGCTCTGTGGTTAAAGTCGCAGTCTGTGGACATGACTTCCAAGTCTAGATTACTTTCCCTCCCATTTCAGGGAAAGATTTCTTTTTTGGTCCCGGTCTGTCATATCCACGGTCACGGGGGGCAAGGGTGCCTTTCTACCTAAGGGGTCTACTTTTCGTCCTTTTCGTTCAGAAAAGTCTCAACTCCAGCAGCCTGTTGTAAAGACCGAGCAGTCCAAGGGATCTTGGAAACCAGCTCACTCTTGGAACAAGACCAAGCAGAGTAAGAAGCCCGCCGAGACGGCCACTGATCCGTCTCTGGATCGCGTAGGGGGCAGACTATCTTTTTTTGCAGAGGCATGGATAAGAGACGTTCAGGACCCTTGGGTTCTGGCGGTCATAGCCCAGGTCTACAGGATAGGATTCAAGACTCATCCGCCCAGAGGCAGATTCCTCTTGTCAAACCTATCTTCAAGACCAGAGAAGAGAGATGTGTGAGGGATCTCTACTCTGAGTTATCGCCCCAGTCCCTCTAGCAGAAAGAGGTCTGGGGTATTATTGAAACCTTTTCGTGGTCCCAAAGAAGGAGGGCACGTTCCGCCCAATTCTGGACCTAAAGTGCCTAAACAAGTTTCTGTCGGTCTCATCGTTCAAAATGGAGGCGATCAGATCGATTCTGGCCCTAGTTCAAGAGGGGCAATTTATGACGACAATAGATTTGAAGGATGCTTACCTTCACGTGCCAATCCACAAGGATCACTTCAGGTTCCTAATATTCGTTTTTCTGGACCAACACTTCCAGTTTGTGGCCCTACCGTTCGGTCTGGCGACTGCCCCATGAGTCTTTACGAAGGTTTTCGGAGCGCTGCTCGCGGTAGCGAGAGCCAGTGGTATTGCAGTGGCCCCTTATCTGGACGATATCCTGGTTCAAGTTCCGTCCTTTAGTCTCGTGGAGGATCACTCAAGGTCTCTTCTCCTTCGATCCCACGGATGGAAGATAAACGAAGGAAAGAGTTCTCTGGTCCCCAGCAACAGGGTGGAGTTCCCGGGTACGATAATAGATTCAATATCCATGAAGATATTTTTGACAGATCAGAGACGTTCCAAGATTGCGTCCAGCTGTCTTGCCCTTCAGACCTCCTTAAGGCCACCTGTGGCCAGGTGGTTGGAGGTGATTGGGCTCATGGTATCCAGCATAGATGTCATTCCATTCGCCAGATTCCATCTCAGACCTCTTCAGTTATGCATGTTGAGACAATGGAACGGCGATCACTCTATCCCAACAGATCTCTGGACAACCGAGTGAGGGAGTCCCTCTCTTGGTGGATCCGTCCAGGACAGCTGTCCCAGAGGACATCCTTTCTGAGGCCATCCTGGGAGATTGTGACCACGGACGCAAGTCTATCAGGATCGGGAGCTGTTTGGGGTGCCTGAAGGGCACAGGGCAGGTGGACTCGAGAGGATTCGACTCTACCGATAAATATTCTAGAGCTTTGGGCGATATTCAGTGCTCTGAGGGCTTGGCACCTCCTGGGGTTGTCCCAGTGCAAATAGAAGAAAATAGAAGCGCCTAATGATGTAAAGGCCTATTTTGCTGTTCTCAGACTAACCCCTCCAATTAGACTAAAGTTACAAATACAAAAAGATTAGAGAAAAGCGCTAACTGAAAGCTGCAAATAGGGATCACAAAGGATGTGTACAAAAAATATAACAATTTATTAAAAACAGATAAATATCAAGTGGTAAAAGTATACATATATATAATCATAGAGTAATAAAAATTATTTTACCTATTGGGACCTCTCCCAAGCAGAAATATTCAGCTTATATCTAATAGATATATATTCAAGGTGATGACTTAAAAGCGCTGCTCTATTATATGCTATTGCAATCCAAAGAAATAATGAAACAATCACTGTTGCCAATAAAACCATTAACAATGTAACAATAATATTCACTGGTAGATGTGTGTTGGAGACCAAAGTAGCAACCTGGGTATAAGAGTGATGAAAAATATATACCGCTATGTTGCAAATACAGTTGTCCCAGGTCATCAGATTCCAGACGGGCAATGTTACCACGGTGGCTTACATAAACCATCAAGGGGGAACGAGAAGCTCCCTAGCCATGAGGGAAGTATCTCGGATTCTGGAATGTGCAGATACTCACAAGTGTTTGCTCTTAGCGATCCACATTCCGGGTGTGGACAACTGGGAAGCAGATTTTCTCAGCAGACTATCGTTTCATCCGGGGGAATGGTCTCTCCATCCCGAGGTGTTTGTGAAGATCTGCATCAGATGGAGGGCGCCGCAGATAGACCTCATGGCTTCCAAACTCAACTGCAAGCTACCCAGATACGGGCCGCGGTCAAGGGATCCCCAGGCAGAGCTGGTAGATGCCTTAGCGGTGCCTTGGAAGTTCAACCTGATTTACATTTTTCCACCGTTGCCAGTTCTTCCTCAAGCGGTGGCCCGCAACCAACAGGAGCAAGCTTCGACTATTCTGATTGTTCCGTTGTGGCCACGGAGGACGTGGTTTGTGGATCTGGTGGGGATGTCTTTGTCTCTCCTCCATAGAGGTTACCCTGATGGAGAGATCTGCTGGTTCAGGATCCTTCACCAAAATCTCGATTCTCTGAAGCTGACTGCGTGGAGATTGAATGCCTAGTCTTGGCTAAGAGAGGCTTTTCAGGCCAGGAATCCGGTCACTCGGCGCATCTATCATAAGGTGTGGAGGACCTACTTATCCTTGTGTGAGGAACGTGGATATCCCTGGCACAAGGTTAGTGTATCCAGGATTTTGGCTTTTCTCCAGGATGGACTGGATAAGGGTCTTGCCGCAAGTTCCTTAAAGGGACAAATTTCGGCCTTATCGGTGCTGTTGCACAAGAAGCTTGCGGAGCTTCCTGATGTTCAGTCTTTTGTTCAGGCTCTGTCTAGGATCAGACCTGTCTTTAAAAATTCTGCTCCTCCTTGGAACTTAAACTTGGTACTTAAGATGTTGCAGAGGGCTCCATTTGAACCAATGCATTCTCTTGACATTAAGATTCTTTCCTGGAAGGTCCTATTTCTATTGGCTATTGCATCGGCTCGCAGATTCTCTAAGTTAGCGGCCTTGCAAGGTGAGCCGCCTTACTTAGTTTTTCATGCTGATAAGGCTGTTCTTCACACTGGAGTGGGATTTCTTCCCAAGGTTGTGTCGAATTGGAACATCAATCATGAAATAGTAGTTCCTTCCTTATGTCCTAACCCTTCTTTGTCTAAGGAAAGGTTGCTTCATAACTTGGATGTGGTTCGGGCCTTGAAGTTTTATCTTCAGGCCATGAAGGAATTCAGACAGACTTTGTGTTTATTTGTGGTGTATTCAGGGAAGTGCAGGGGGCTGAGAGCCTCTTCCACTTCACTGTCTTTTTATTTGAGAAGCATTATCCATTTGGCCTATGAGACAGCGGGACATAAGCCTCCTCAGAAGATTACAGCTCACTCAACTAGGGCTGTGGCCTCTTCTTGGGCCTTTAAGAACGATGCTTCTATGAAGCAGATTTGTAAGGCGGCTACTTGGTCTTCCTTACATACTTTCGCAAAACTTTACAAAATTGATGTTTTTGCTTTGGCGGAAGCAGCTTTTGGGAGGTTCTGCAGGCTGTGGTGCCCTCAGTATAGGGTCCGCCTCCTTTTACCCTCCTGCTTTTTCATTCAGTGTCCTCTAGAGCTTGGGTATTTGTTCCCACAAGTAATGAATGAAGCAGTGGACTCTCCTCCCATTAAGATGGAAAGCATAAATTATGCTTACCTGATAATTTCATTTCCATCTGTGGGAGGGAGAGTCCGATGCTCCTGCACTTTTTTCCAGTGGGCGGACCTAAATTTAATATTATTCTTCTGCCACTATTTAAACCCTGATATTTCTCCTACTGTTCCTTGTTCCCTTGGCAGAATGACTGGGGGATGAGGGGAGTAGGGGAGGTATTTTAAGCCTTTGGCTGGGGTATCTTTGCCTCCTCCTGGTGGCCAGATTCTTAATTCCCACAAGTAATGAATGAAGCAGTGGACTCTCCTCCCACAGATGGAAATGAAATTATCAGGTAAGCATAATTTATGTTTTTGCATTACTGGAGATGTTGCATAAAACGAAAAATTTCAGACTTTTTCAATGTAGATGTTAAAAATTTGTATTTCTCCAACATAGGTGTGTCCGGTCCACGGCGTCATCCTTACTTGTGGGATATTCTCTTCCCCAACAGGAAATGGCAAAGAGCCCAGCAAAGCTGGTCACATGATCCCTCCTAGGCTCCGCCTACCCCAGTCATTCTCTTTGCCGTTGTACAGGCAACATCTCCACGGAGATGGCTTAGAGTTTTTTAGTGTTTAACTGTAGTTTTTATTATTCAATCAAGAGTTTGTTATTTTAAAATAGTGCTGGTATGTACTATTTACTCAGAAACAGAAAAGAGATGAAGATTTCTGTTTGTATGAGGAAAATGATTTTAGCACCGTAACTAAAATCCATGGCTGTTCCACACAGGACTGTTGAGAGCAATTAACTTCAGTTGGGGGAACAGTGTGCAGTCTCTTACTGCTTGAGGTATGACACATTCTAACAAGACGATGTAATGCTGGAAGCTGTCATTTTCCCTATGGGATCCGGTAAGCCATGTTTATTAAGATAGTAAATAAGGGCTTCACAAGGGCTTATTAAGACTGTAGACTTTTTCTGGGCTAAATCGATTCATTATTAACACATATTTAGCCTTGAGGAATCATTTATTCTGGGTATTTTGATATGATTATATCGTCAGGCACTGTTTTTGACACCTTATTCTTTAGGGGCTTTCCCTAATCATAGTCAGAGCCTCATTTTCGCGCCGGTATGGCGCACTTGTTTTTGAGGACAGCATGGCATGCAGCTGCATGTGTGTGGAGCTCTGTTACATAGAAAAGTCTTTCTGAAGGCATCATTTGGTATCGTATTCCCCTTTGGGCTTGGTTGGGTCTCAGCAAAGCAGATTCCAGGGACTGTAAAGGGGTTAAATATAAAAACGGCTCCGGTTCCGTTATTTTAAGGGTTAAAGCTTCCAAATTTGGTGTGCAATACTTTTAAGGCTTTAAGACACTGTGGTGAAATTTTGGTGAATTTTGAACAATTCCTTCATACTTTTTCGCAATTGCAGTAATAAAGTGTGTTTAGTTTAAAATTTAAAGTGACAGTAACGGTTTTATTTTAAAACGTTTTTTGTGCTTTGTTATCAAGTTTATGCCTGTTTAACATGTCTGAACTACCAGATAGATTGTGTTCTGACTGTGGGGAAACCAAGGTTCCTTCTCATTTAACTATATGTATTTTATGTCATAAAAAAAAATTTTTTAGTAAAAATGATGCCCAAGATGATTCCTCAAGTGAGGGGAGTAAGCATGGTACTGCATCATCCCCTCCTTCGTCTACACCAGTCTTGCCCATACAGGAGGCCCCTAGTACATCTAGTGCGCCAATACTCCTTACTATGCAACATTTAACGGCTGTAATGGATAATTCTATCAAAAACATTTAAGCCAATATGCCCACTTATCAGCGAAAGCGCGACTGCTCTGTTTTAGAAAATTCTGTAGAGCATGAGAACGCTGATGATATGGTTTCCGAAGGGCCCCTACACCAGTCTGAGGGGGCCAGGGAGGTTTTGTCTGAGGGAGAAATTTCAGATTCAGGAAACATTTCTCAACAAGCTGAACCTGATGTGATTACTTTTAAGTTTAAGTTGGAACATCTCCGCGCTCTGCTTAAGGAGGTGTTACCCAATTTGGATGATTGTGATTATCTGGTCATTCCAGAACCACTATGTGAAATGGAAAAGTTCTTAGAGGCCCCGGGGCCCCCCGAAGCTTTTCCTATATCCAAGCGGGTGGCGTACATTGTTAGTAAAGAATGGGACAGGCCCGGTATACCTTTAGTACCTCCCCCCATATTTATAAAATTGTTTTCCTATAGTCGACCCCAGAAAGGACTGATGGCAGACAGTCCCCAAGGTCGAGGGGGCGGTTTCTACTCTACACAAGCGCGCCACTATACCCATAGAAGATAGTTGTGCTTTCCAAGATTCTATGGATAAAAAATTAGAAGGTCTGCTAAAGATGTTTGTTCAGCAAGGTTCCCTTCTACAACCAATTGCATGCATTGTCCATGTCACTGCAGCCGCGTGTTTCTAGTTTGATGAGCTAGGAAAGGCGATTATTAGTAATTCTTCTTCTTATGAGGAGATTATGGACAGAATTCGTGCTCTTAAATTGGCTAATTCTTTCACCCTAGACGCCACCTTGCAATTGGCTAGGTTAGCGGCGAAAGAATTCTGGGTTTGCTATTGTGGCGCAGAGCGCTTTGGTTAAAATCTTGGGCAGCGGATGCGTCTTCCAAGAACAAATTGCTTGACATTCCTTTCAAGGGGAAAAACACTCTTTGGCCCTGACTTGAAAGAGATTATCTCTGATATCACTGGGGGCAAGGGCCACGCCCTTCCTCAGGATAGGTCTTTTCAAGACCAAAAATAAACCGAAGTTTCGTCCCTTTCGCAGAAACGGATCAGCCCCAAGGGCTACGTCCTCTAAGCAGGAAGGTAATACTTCTCAAGCCAATCCAGCCTGGAAGGAAAGCAGGCCAGGAAACCTGCCACTGCTACCAAGACAGCATGAAATGCGGGCCCCCGATCCGGGACCGGATCTGGTGGGGGGCAGACTCTCTCTCTTCGCTCAGGCTGGGGCAAGAGATGTTCTGGATCCTTGGGCGCTAGAAATAGTCTCCCAAGGTTATTCTCTGGAGTTCAAGGGGCTTCCTCCAAGGGGGAGGTTCCACAGGTCTCAGTTGTCTTCAGACCACATAAGAAGACAGGCATTCTTACATTGGGTAGAAGACCTGCTAAAAATGGGAGTGATTCATCCTGTTCCATTAGGAGAACAAGGGATGGGGTTCTACTCCAATCTGTTCATAGTTCCCAAAAAAGAGGGAACGTTCAGACCAATCTTAGATCTCAAGATCTTGAACAAGTTTCTCAAGGTTCCATCGTTCAAGATGGAAACCATTCGAACACTTCTTCCTTCCATCTAGGAAGGTCAATTCATGACCAAGGTGGATTTCAAGGATGCGTATCTACATATTCCTATCCACAAGGAACATCATCGGTTCCTAAGGTTTGCATTCCTGGACAAGCATTTCCAGTTCGTGGCGTTTTCTTTCGGATTAGCCACTGCTCCTAGGATTTTCTCATAGGTACTAGGGTCCCTTCTGGCGGTGCTAAGACCAAGGGGCATTGCTGTAGTACCTTACTTGGACGACATTCTGATTCGAGCGTCGTCCCTTCCTCAAGTAAAGGCTCACACGGACATTGTCCTGGCCTTTCTCAGATCTCACGGATGGAAAGTGAACGTGGAAAAGAGTTCTCTATCTCCGTCAACGAGGGTTCCCTTCTTGGGAACTATAATAGACTCCTTAGAAATGAGGATTTTTCTGACAGAAGCCAGAAAAACAAAACTTCTAGACTCTTGTCGGATACTTCATTCCGTTCCTCTTCCTTCCATAGCGCAGTGCATGGAAGTGATAGGTTTGATGGTAGCGGCAATGGACATAGTTCCTTTTGTGCGCATTCATCTAAGACCATTACAACTGTTCATGCTCAGTCAGTGGAATGGGGACTATTCAGACTTGTCTCCGAAGATACAAGTAAATCAGAGGACCAGAGACTCATTCCGTTGGTGGCTGTCCCTGGACAACCTGTCACAAGGGATGACCTTCCGCAGACCAGAGTGGGTCATTGTCACGACCGACGCCAGTCTGATGGGCTGGGGCGCGGTCTGGGGATCCCTGAAAGCTCAGGGTCTTTGGTCTCGGGTAGAATCTCTTCTACCGATAAATATTCTGGAACTGAGAGCGATATTCAATGCTCTCAAAGCTTGGCCTCAGCTAGCGAGGGCCAAGTTCATACATCAACCATCAGGGGGGAACAAGGAGTTCCCTAGCGATGGAAGAAGTGACCAAAATCATTCTATGGGCGGAGTCTCACTCCTGCCACCTGTCTGCTATCCACATCCCAGGAGTGGAAAATTGGGAAGCGGATTTTCTGAGTCGTCAGACATTGCATCCGGGGGAGTGGGAACTCCATCCGGAAATCTTTGCCCAAGTCACTCAACCGTGGGGCATTCCAGACATGGATCTGATGGCCTCTCGTCAGAACTTCAGAGTTCCTTACTACGGGTACAGATCCAGGGATCCCAAGGCGGCTCTAGTGGATGCACTAGTAGCACCTTGGACCTTCAAACTAGCTTATGTGTTCCCGCCGTTTCCTCTCATCCCCAGGCTGGTAGCCAGGATCAATCAGGAGAGGGCGTCGGTGATTTTGATAGCTCCTGCGTGGCCACGCAGGACTTGGTATGCAGATCTGGTGAATATGTCATCGGCTCCACCATGGAAGCTACCTTTGAGACGAGACCTTCTTGTTCTAGGTCCGTTCGACCCACTCCAGCTGACTGCTTGGAGATTGAACGCTTGATCTTATCAAAGCGAGGGTTCTCAGATTCTGTTATTAATACTCTTGTTCAGGCCTGAAAGCCTGTAACCAGAAAAATTACCACATAATTTGGTATATCTGTTGGTGTGAATCTGCAGGATTCCCTTGGGACAAGGTTAAGATTCCTAAGAGTCTATCCTTCCTTCGAGAAGGATTGGAAAAAGGATTATCTGCAAGTTCCTTGATGGGACAGATTTCTGCCTTGTCTGTGTTACTTCACAAAAAGCTGGCAGCTGTGCCAGATGTTCTAGCCTTTGTTCAGGCTCTGGGTAGAATCAAGCCTGTTTACAAAATTTTGACTCCTCCTTGGAGTCTCAACCTAGTTCTTTCAGTTCTTCAGGGGGTTCCGTTTGAACCCTTACATTCCGTTGATATTAAGTTATTATCTTGGAAAGTTTTGTTTTTGGTTGCAATTTCTTCTGCTAGAAGAGTTTCAGAATTATCTGCTCTGCAGTGTTCTTCTCCTTATCTGGTGTTCCATGCAGATAAGGTGGTTTTGCGTACTAAACCTGGTTTTCTTCCAAAAGTTGTTTCTAACAAAAACATTAACCAGGAGATAGTTGTGCCTTCTTTGTGTCCTAATCCAGTTTCAAAGAAGGAACGTTTGTTGCACAACTTGGATGTAGTTCGTGCTCTCAAATTTTACTTAGCAGCTACTAAGGATTTCAGACAAACTTTGTCTTTGTTTGTTGTTTATTCTGGTAAACGGAGAGGTCAAAAAGCAACTTCTACCTCTCTCTCCTTCTGGATTAAAAGCATTATCCGATTGGCTTATGAGACTGCCGGACGGCAGCCTCCTGAAAGAATCACAGCTCACTCCACTAGGGCTGTGGCTTCCACATGGGCCTTCAAGAACGAGGCTTCTGTTGATCAGATATGTAAGGCAGCGACTTGGTCTTCACTGCACACTTTTTCTAAATTTTACAAATTTGATACTTTTGCTTCTTCTGAGGCTATTTTTGGGAGAAAGGTTTTGCAAGCCGTGGTGCCTTCCATTTAGGTGACCTGATTTGCTCCCTCCCTTCATCCGTGTCCTAAAGCTTTGGTATTGGTTCCCACAAGTAAGGATGACGCCGTGGACCGGACACACCTATGTTGGAGAAAACAGAATTTATGTTTACCTGATAAATTACTTTCTCCAACGGTGTGTCCGGTCCACGGCCCGCCCTGGTTTTTTTAATCAGGTCTGATAATTTATTTTCTTTAACTACAGTCACCACGGTAACATATGGTTTCTCCTATGCAAATATTCCTCCTTAACGTCGGTCGAATGACTGGGGTAGGCGGAGCCTAGGAGGGATCATGTGACCAGCTTTGCTGGGCTCTTTGCCATTTCCTGTTGGGGAAGAGAATATCCCACAAGTAAGGATGACGCCGTGGACCGGACACACCGTTGGAGAAAGTAATTTATCAGGTAAACATAAATTCTGTTTTCAAATTTATAGCCTCCAATGATATAATACTTTTAAGGCAATCAAACAGTTAATGACATTCCCCATTCCTGGCACCTGTCCGAAATGCTGTTTATGCCAGACTGTGTTTCCGTGTGTGATAGGAACCTTTGCCAGCTCTTTGCTTTCAGATAAAGATGTTTTTCTTCTGTTTGCACAGATTAAAGTAAAAGGGCCAAGATACTGGGAAATAGCTATTGACTTGCGCAAAGGGACTCAGCATCTAAAGTAAGTAATATAAAAAGAAAAAAAAATAGACCTACTTACAGAAATATCAGTATCTATTAAAAAAAAAAATACTCAATTATTTGCTGAACGATATTTATCAATATACTGTGCTGTAAAAATGTCTTCCCTTTATTTTGTTCCCATTTATCTATTTTACCTGCTGGAGTGCATTTGTTTACAAATATATCCTTTACCTTTTATTTTGGAATTTGAAAAAGATGCTTTTGCCTGTCGTGTCCCCACCTGTACTGAAAATTTTTATTACATAAGAAAAGCTATATAAACATAGCCAGCAGAAGAAATTACACTCCCAGTGGGTAGTAGCAGAGATAATTAATAATTTAATTTCAAGCTGTTTTCCTGAAGTATTGGTCCTTGGTGTGCAGACTAAGATAAGATCAAAATAATAAAATAAGGATATTTGATGTCCCTCCAAGCTCAGCCCATTTTATTGGATAATGTTGCCAAAGAACAAACCTCACCTATTTCATATACAGAAATAAAACTAAATGAGTATGTCATACATTTTATGCTCTGATGCTGGTATGAGTCATTGGAAACACATTATAAAGGGACATGAAACCCAAGCTGTGTCTTTCATGATTGAGATAGAGAATACAAATTTAAACAACTTTCCAATTTACTTCTATTATCTAATTTGCTTCATTTTCTTGGTATCCTTTACCGAAGAAGCTGCAATGCACTACTGGGAACTACTAAACGCATATGATGAGCCAATAACATGAGGCATATAAGTGCAGCAACCAATCAGCTGCTCTTGAGCCTACCAAGGTATCATTTTCAACAAAGTATACCAAGAGTACAAAACAAATGAGATAATATATGTAAATTGCAAAGTTGTTTAAAATAACATGCCCTACCCAAATCATGAAAAAAAAATGTTTTATGTCCTTTTAAGGGGAAAACAGTTTTACAGTACACTGTGCCTTTAATGTGAGGATTAAAACAGTCCTAATGAATATTCAGCTGTGCTTCTGTCCCTTTTTTTAAACTTTTTTTTTTTTTTACTGTTACCATTTAAAGGGGCAGGGAAGTCAAAATTAAACTTTCAATGCTGAAGTTCCAGCAAACAAAGTTGGAAGTCAAAACCTAGATTAGTTATTGCTCTTTTAATCAGATCAGTTTATCACCACCCTAGATTTGTATGATATATGTTTTATTGTTTTTTTTTTTTTTTTATCCATTAGGATTTTTTCAGCTTTTTTGCATAACAGCTCAATTTTCGTTTTTTGTTTTTTCAAATGTTTCTCTAATAAAAAAAAACTACAGGTGGGGGCGGAGCCAACTAGCTAGCAGAGTAGACGTGTGGGACCACAGCTCCTGCCATAAATATATATATATATGAGCTAAAAACTAATATTATTTAATACAAATTGTCCTAAAACACCCTTGTAGCTGAAAGGCCAGCCTGGGTATCATTGGCTTGCCCGCAGAAGGCGAGATTTATGGAAATTTGGGGGCCCTGATAGCACTGTAGCGTTAGGCCCTCAGGCCGAGATCACCAGAGCCGATGAGACTCCTTGCTGCAATTGAACCCTCATTGCCGGAGGGTTAGAGATATTAGCCCAGAGACATAAGGGCTATAGAGGCCATCAACAACCAGAAGCGGATACTGGATCTACTACTGGGGAGAAGTTAGCCCCTACACAGCACTACGAAGCAATACCTCCTGCACTGTTAGGAACCATATATTCTTAGAGATGGCGGATCTAATGAGCGCACTGCAAGCTTTATTGGAGGACTATGAGACTGCAATGCTGGCTAGATTTGATAGCCTTTTGCTGAAAATGCAGTCTGTTGGTGGTCGGGACTCTGTTGCTACGTCAATGGCGGCGGGGGAGGTAGACTCTGACAGACAGCAAGGGAACACGCCATATTGTGCCGGTCAGGCACTACAAATAAATCAAGATATAAACCTCGTGGGAGCGGGTAGATCCGACCGCTCACAGTTTCTTCCTCATTCCGACTCAATAATGGGAACTGTTCCTGTGCTTGAAGCAACGGGTCATGAGGAGCCCACAGATGACTGTGAGGATCAGCAACCTATCCTCTCTTCACTGCCCAAAGAGAATGGAGTTATTTACCCCATGCTGACTTGCGCTGAAAAACCACTACATTTAGCCTTGGTCACTGTGCGGGGGGTTACGGCTGTCCCTCCGATTGTGGGTTTGCAGAAAGGAAGCATCCGGAGTTGCCCTATGCCGGGACTCAGTGCAGGACAGCCATTTCGAGTCCTACATAGGCTCTTGCATAGAAGACTAACCGCGTCTGAGGGTGCCTTGGCAGGATGTGTGAAATCTAGCTGTGCAGCTTTTTCGCTAGCCTGTAGGACAGGAGTGGGCTGAGGAGAGACATTGGAGGTGGATTTGAGTCACAGGACGTTAAGTCATTCTTGATGTTGATGTCTGGTGATTTTAATTTCACAATTTCTTAGAGTACAGTTACTGACCATTATATATTGTGTTTATGAAGTCCTTGGGCTGAATATTGAAACTATATATGTGCCATTGTATTACTAACTCCTAAGTATGCTGTAGGCCTATCTTTTGTGAACTTCTAGTGTGTGTAACTTAAGAACTAGAGAGAGCGATGCTTATATAGCATACACTTTAGTCATATTGAACAAAACTAGTTAATCCTACTATGTGAACAGACAACCACTAAACCTAGCACCCTTAGTGCCCTTATTAAGTGCCCTTCTGTGACTCCTTTTCCACTTACAACCTGTAAAAAGTCTGCTCCCTTATCATTATGGTGGTTCCCTCCTGATATTATATGTTGTCAAGGAGGAGAGTATTTACATCAAAATATAGCTTGGGATACATTGCTTGTTCACTGTAGGCGACTCCACTACCAGTCTAGGATTCGCCCCCCTCCCTTTCCCCTCTTCTCTTCCTCTCCCCTCTCCCCCTTTCCACCCCACTCCCTTTCCACCCCACTCCCTTTCCACCCCCCTCGCTTTCCACCCCCCTCGCTTTCCACCCCCCTCGCTTTCCACCCCCCTCGCTTTCCACCCCCTCCCTTTCCACCCCCCTCGCTTTCCACCCCCTCCCTTTCCACCCCCCTCCCTTTCCACCCCCCTCCCTTTCCACCCCCCCCCCTTTCCACCCCCCCTTCCTTTTCACCCCCTCCCTTTCCACCCCTCCTCTTTTTTTCCTCCTTCCTCTTTTCCCCCTTCCTCTTTTCCCCCTCCTCATATCCCTTTCTCCCTCTTCCCACCCTTCTCCCTCTTCCCCCCTTCTCCCTCTCCCATCTCTTCTCCCTCTCCCCTCCCCATCCCCTCTTCCCCTGTCCCTTTCCCCTCCCCCCTTCTTCCTTTCTCCCTCTTCTTCCCCCCCCCTCTCACAAGTGTAGGCTCTCCCCCCCCTCCCCCCCCCCTCCCCCTTTCCCTTCCCTCCCCTCCCCCCCTTCCCCTCCCCCCCCCCCCCCCTTTTCCCTCCCCCCCCTTTCCCTCCTCTTCCTCTTCCCCCCTCCTCCCTCCCCCTCCTCCTCCCCCCTTCTTTCTCCTTCTCCTTCCCCTTCCCTTTCCCCCTCCCCTTCCCCCTCCTCTTCCCCCTCGCCTTCCCCCGTCCTCTTCCCCTTCCTTCCCCTCCCCTCCTTCCCCTTCCCCTCCCCCTCATTACTTCTGTGCGGTTGGGGATGATTTCCCTTCTCTCTGCACCCTTTTGGCAGAGTTTGGCAGCCTCTGCCCTACCTGTAGAGCCATGACCTAGTTTTCTTTTCCCCTACATCATGATAGAATGGCTCTCAGGGGTTCAACACAGGATCATTGATTTTATAGTGATTTCCTGTTTTCTGAAGTTTGCTTAAGATAATAGTTTGAGATTGCCTATGTTCTAATTGAGGCTCAGTATTAATGGTTATTAGATTATAATATTAATTGAGAGAGGCTATACTCCATGTTTTTCCAAATGATGATCTCTACAGAGCCACCCTGATGATTTTATTATGCTTTACTATATTGATATTGTATATGTACTACATATTCTGTATTTATCCCACATAAGTTGAAATTGCAATCTTTACTATTATCTACGTTGCCATATCCTCAATTGTTTTGTTTAGCTTTGGGTCCCACGACTGGACCTGCTTGTCTGAGGAACTCGCAAAACCTACATGTTTTAAAAAAAAAAAAAATGAGGTGCCCACTGTGTAATGTCATGCCAGTATAATATAAGTTGTATAATGTATTCTGTTGATGAGACTGTTGTCATTGTGATATTCAACCTCAATAAAAAACTATTTAAAAAAAAAACTACATAGCACCAAATTATGCCAAAAACAAAAGTACTTTTGCTATTATCTTAAAAAAGGCTAAGGTACCAATTACCTGTTACTAATACAGATATATGTGAAACAAGAGAGACGGGAAAATAAAGCTTCACTTTAAAAAATTCTTTAAAAAAATGTATGTAAAATAAATTTTAAAAAAGCATTTTTGACAATGATTGGCTTCAGAAATATAATATCAAATGTATGATATAGCGATCTTAACCATATTATTGAAGGGACATAAAACCTACAATTTTTTTTTCAGGATTCAGATAGTGCATGCAATTTTAAATAAGTCATTTACTTCTATTATCCCATTTTCTTTCTGACATGAGTCCCCGGATCATCTAATTACTATTGGAAATATCACTCCTGCCCAGCAGGAGGCGGCAAAGAGCACCACAGCAAAGCTGTTAAATATCACCTCCCTTCCCTCCCACCCCAGTCATTCTCTTTGCCTATGTTAGAGCAAGGAAGTGGTAAAGTGTTAGAAAAAGATTCTTCAAGCAAGATTTTTTTTTTTTTTTAAGTAGTGCAAGATTGTGCTGCTTTGTTCTAGGGTGTAGCCGTAGTCCATATCAGTCTCTTCAGTAGAGCAGTGGTGGCTTTAGAGCAATGAGAACTTGTGGGACATAATTCTCACTGCGCCTCCCATATACTGATGCTGCCCTAACTCTGAAAGCCTGAGTAAAATTACTCAGTCTTTTTTCTTTCCACAGGGCTATGTGAGGGAGAGGACCTCTCAAACCTGGTGAGCTGCCTTGCTGTCGGGCAGATTTGTGAGGTAAGTGTTGACTTTATTATTTCTGGTAAGGAGAAAGAACACTCAGAAAAAGTGGGCACTTTATTTCAAACACATAAATGACAAAGTTTTATATAAGAAGGGACACTTAAACTCTCCTATACTGGAGAGGATAGATAAGACAGCCGCTTGGGCACTGGGGCGGAGGAAGAATTTTAGGCTATGGTGGTTCCACTACTCCCGGCAGTTAAACTTTATTACAAAATGCAGACCGGGAGATTCTTGTTTTGGGGACGCCCACGATGGGCGGAGCTATGTGAGGCGACAATCTGTGTTGCGCGCCACTTTTACTTTACTTCCGAGTGCGGAGGGAGAGAGTATTTTCAGGGTCTGGCTAGAAACGCATGAATTTCTGAAAGCATGCGTTTCTAGGACCTCTAGATCATTTATTTAGGGGGAATTATTAGCAGATCATGTAGGCACCTCAGCAAAGAAGCTGAGGTGTAGAGGTGGTGTTTTATTATTATTCAAAAGAATTTTCTCATTCTGCAGACTAAAGTAAAAAAGTTACGATTTACATTTAAAGGGACAGTAACGTTTTTGTTATTTTAATTTTTATTAAAAAATCAAGGTGATAATTTGATCCATTGTGAGTCAGAATGGACCAAGAGGCTTTGCAAAATGTCACTTGTTCTTTGTATTTTGATGCCAATGTGGAACCACCAATCCCTTTCTGTTTCTCATGTATTGAGAGGACTTTAAATTATAGGGACAAACTTTTTTCTGAGCCAACATTTTCTAAGGCGGATGTTGTCCAGGAGTCTAATGACAATGTTTAATTTATGCCGCAGCTTTCTCCTCATGGGTCGCAAATTTTACCGCCCACACATGCAGTGCCCTGCGCTTCCCCTCTGACTCCTCCTGGAGTTACGTTGCAAGACATTGCTTCCCTCATGTCTTCTGCAGTTTCTGATGCGTTGTCTGCTTTCCCCATGTTGCAGGGAAAACGCAAGAGAAAAAAATAAACATTCAGTTAGCGAGGTTACTGATGCAGTTGTCGCTATTTTGAATACCCCCTCCCAGAAGCCTGAGGAGGAGGATACTTTGGGAGCATCTTAGGGTGAAATCTCAGATTCTGACAGTGTAATTCCACCTGCTGATACTGAAGTTGTATCTTTCAGGTTTAAGCTAGAACACCTCCGTCTGTTACTCAAGGAGGTTTTAGCTACTTTGGATGACAGCGGCCCTTAAATTGGCTAATTCCTTTATTACTGACGCTTCCCTACAGGTTATCAAACTGGGAGCAAAGATTTCAGGGTTTGCTGTACTAGCCCGCAGAGCTTTATGGTTAAAACCTTGGTC
Organism: Bombina bombina; assembly: GCF_027579735.1. Taxonomy (NCBI): domain Eukaryota; kingdom Metazoa; phylum Chordata; class Amphibia; order Anura; family Bombinatoridae; genus Bombina; species Bombina bombina. The sequence goes on along the minus strand of NC_069502.1, from coordinate 952,293,755 downwards.
TGCGGATGTGTCATCTAAGTTTAAACTTTTAGCGATTCCTTACAAGGGAAAGACCTTGTTTGGACCGGGTTTGATGGAAATAATCTCTGATTTACGGGAGGAAAGGGTCATCTTCTCCCTCAGGATAAGAGAAACAAGCAAAAGGGACGTCAGAGTAATTTTCGTTCCTTTCGAAATTTCAAGGGAAATTCTTCCGCTTCCTCTTCCAAGCAAGAACAGTCTAAACCTTCCTGGAGACCCAATCGGTCTTGGAACAAGGGAAAACAATCCAAAAAGCCTTCTATTGAATCTAAGACAGCATGAAGGGCCTGCCCCCAATCCAGGACCGGATCTTGTGGGGGGCAGACTTTCCTTCTTCTCTCAGGCTTTGGTTCGAGATGTTCAGAATCCCTGAGCTGTGTACATAGTGTCCCAGGGATACAAACTAGAGTTCAAGAATTTTCCTCCCAGAGGCAGGTTTCTGCTTTCAAGATTATCTGTAGACCAGACAAAAAGAGAGGCATTCTTACACTGTGTACGGGACCTCTCCGACCTGGGAGTGATAGTTCCTGTTCCGATGCAGGAGCGGGGTCTGGGGTTTTATTCCAATCTGTTTGTGGTTCCCAAAAAGGAGGGAACCTTCAGACCAATTTTAGATCTCAAGAGTCTAAACATATTCCTCAGAGTACCGTCCTTCAAGATGGAAACTATTCGTTCCATTCTTTCTTTGGTCCAAGAGGGTCAATTTATGACAACGGTGGATTTAAAGGATGCGTACCTGCATGTTCCCATTCACAGGGATCATCACAAGTTTCTAAGGTTTGCATTTCTAGACAAACACTTCCAATTTGTGGCTCTTCCCTTCAGCCTTGCCACAGCTCCCATCATTTTCTCAAAGGTTCTGGGATCCCTGTTAGCGGTGCTCCGATTACGGGGCATTGCAGTGGCCCCCTATTTGGACGAAATCCTGGTCCAGGCGCCATCCTTTCAACAAGCAAGGTCCCACATGGAAATGTTATCTTTCCTGCGATCTCACGGATGGAAGGTAAATTTGGAAAAGAGCTCCTTAGTTCCAATTACAAGGGTAACTTGGGAACCATAATAGATTCCCTATCAATGAAGATTTTTCTGACAGAAGTCAGGAAATCAAAGATTTTCGATTCTTGCCTAGTGCTTCAGTCCGCTCCTCGCGCCATCGGTGGCTCAGTGCATGGAGGTAATCGGGTTGATGGTGGCGGCAATGGACATCATCCCATTCGCTCGTTTCCACCTCAAACCTCTGCAGTTAAACATGCTCAGTCAATGGAACGGAGATTATGATGATTTGTCTCCACGAATACAGCTGGAGCAGGAGACAAGGGATTCTCTTCATTGGTGGTTGTCTCAGGATCATATCTCCCAGGGAACCTGCTTTTGCAGATCGTCTTGGGTTATTGTGACAACAGACGTCGGCCTTCTAGGATGGGGAGCAGTCTGGGGCTCTCTAAAGGCTCAAGGAACTTGAACTCAGTCTGTTCTGCCCATAAACATTCTGGAGCTGAGAGCAATCTTCAATGCTCTTCTTGCCTGGCCCCAGTTAGCCTTGGCCCAGTTCATCAGGTTCCAGTCGGACAACATAACTTCAGTGGCTTACATCAACCATCAGGGAGGAACGCAGAGTTCCTTAGCCATGACAGAGGTAGCCAAGATAATTCGGTGGGCGGATACCCACAATTGCTGTCTGTCGGCAATCCACATCCCAGGGGTGGACAACTGGGAGGCGGACTTCCTGAGCAGACAGACCTTTCACCCGGGGGAGTGGGAACTCCATCCAGAAGTGTTTTCCAGCCTGATTCTCAAATTGGGTCAGCCGGAATTGGATCTCATGGCATCTCGGCAGAATGCCAAGCTTCTGAGGCATGGATCGAGGTCAAGGGACTCTCAGGCTGTACTGATAGACGCCCTGGCGGTACCTTGGAATTTCAGTCTTGCATACCTATTTCCTCCGTTCGCTCTTCTTCCTCGGGTCATTGCTCAAATCAAGCAGGAGAGGGCGTTGGTGATCCTCATTGCACCAGCTTGGCCTCGCAGGATTTGGTATGCAGATCTGGTGAATGTCGTCTCTTCCACCTTGGAAACTTCCGTTGAGGAAGGACCTTCTACTTCAAGGGCCCTTCCTTCATCCAAATCTAGTTTCTCTGAAGCTGATTGCTTGGAGATTGAACGCTTAATTTTATCCAAGCGGGGATTTTCAGATTCGGTCATTGAGACCATGATTCAGGCTTGAAAACCTGTGACTAGAAAGATTTACCACAAGATATGGCGTAAATATCTATATTGGAGTGAATCCAAGGCTACTCTTGGAGTAGAGTTAGGATTCCTAGAATTCTGTCATTTCTCCAAGAAGGTTTGGAGAAAGGATTATCTGCAAGTTCCCTAAAGGGTCAAATATCTGCCTTATCTATTTTGTTACATAAACGTCTGGCAGACGTTCCAGACGTGCAGTCGTTTTGTCAGGCCTTGGTCAGGATCAGGACTGTGTTCAAGCCAGTTACTCCTCCCTGGAGTCTTAATTTAGTTCTTACGGTTCTTCAAGGGGCTCCGTTTGCGCCTATGCATTCCTTAGATATTAAGTTGTTATCTTGGAAAGTTTTGTTTCTTGTTGCTATTTCTTCTGCTCGTAGATTGTCAGAGCTCTCGGCATTACAGTTTGAGTCACCTTACCTTATTTTTCATTCGGATAAGGTTGTTTTACGTACAAAGTTAGGGTTTCTCCCTAAAGTAGTTTCTGACCGGAACATTAATCAGGAGATTGTTGTTCCTTCCTTGTGTCCTAATCCTTCTTCTCAGAAGGAACAACTTTTGCACAATTTAGACGTGGAACGTGCTCTAAAATTTTACTTATAGGCGACTAAGGATTTTCGTCAGTCTTCTGCTTTGTTTGTGGTTTTCTCTGGAAAACGTAATGACAGAAAGCTACGGCTACTTCTCTTTCTTTTTGGCTGAAGAGTATCATAGCAGCCTATGAAACTGCTGGATAGCATCCTCCAGAGAGAGTTACGGCTCATTCCACGAGGGCTGTTGCTTCCTCATGGGCATTCAAAAATGAAGCTTCTGTGGAACAGATTTTCAAGGCTGCAACTTGGTCCTCTCTTCACAATTTTTCAAAATTCTATAAATTTGACACTTTTGCCTCGGCTAAGGCCGCTTTTGGGAGTAAGGTTCTAAAAGCAGTGGTGCCTTCAGTTTAGGTTCCCTGTCTTGTCCCTCCCTTATCATCTGTGTACTCTAGCTTGGATATTGATTCCCAATAGTAATTAGATGATCCGTGGACTCATCGTGTCATTAGAAAGAAAACAAAATTTGTTACCTGATAAATTTCTTTCTTTCTTGACACGATGAGTCCACGGCCCGCCCTGTTCTTTAGACAGGGTGTTAGTATGTTATCAACTTCAGACACCTCTGCACCTTGTTACTTCCTTTCTCTCCTTTACTTCGGTCAAATGACTGGGGTGGGAGGGAGGGAGGGGAGGTGATATTTAACAGCTTTGCTGTGGTGCTCTTTGCCACCTCCTGCTGGGCAGGAGTGATATTCCCAATAGTAATTAGATGATCCGTGGACTCATCGTGTCAAGAAAGAAAGAAATTTATCAGATAAGCATAAATTTAGTTTTTTTATTTCTTTTCTTAACTTTTGTTAAAAAGCAGGGGCGTAAGCTCAGTTGCGTGCACATCTAGAGCACTATATGGCAGCAGTTTTACAAGAATGTTATTGATTTGGAAAACTTATACCTAGGTATCTTTTCTACAAAGAATATCATGGGAACGAAGCAAATTTGATAATAGAAGTAAATTGGAAACTTTTAAAAAATGTTTTGCTCTGTCTGAGTCACAAAAGAAAATATTGAGGTTTCATATCCCCTTTAAAGCAATACTTGCATTCAAAGAAAATCTCCTGAGAAACTGGGGTGTGTTCCACACTGTCTTTTCTGGCCAGACTGTACAAACACTATTAAAGACCAAGCAAGTAACATACGCAGTCACATCTATGACACTTGCACTTGTATGTATTGCTGCATGAAACATTATAGACAAAAATGTTCATGCATTTTAGGCAGCTGCGTTGTCTAGAATTGTTATTGCAAAAAGCAGTGGTATATGTTAGAACCAAAACACACAACAAAAGTTTTCCATTTTATTTAATTCATGGAGCTAATAGAGCAAAGACGCACCTGTTGAAATGTTTAACCTATCACTCCACCAAGTTGCTTCTTTCGCTTATATTGTAATTGTGAGATATTATGTAAAAACCAATAAAGATTATTAAAAAAAAAAAAAAAAAAAGGGAAATTAAAGATTTATGTACCCAAAAGTTTACTTGCCTTTCATGTATTGCCAACCTCTTCGGCGCTGCAGTATGTTCTTTTTTGTTTTATTTTATTTTTTACGCAATCTCGGGCTTGCGGTCTAATCACAGCACGCCCGATCTCGCTGTTCAAGTAAATGTAGTTTGCTCCCACACTGGGTAACGCTGTTGGCTGCTTTACTCAGTGTTGGAGCGTGCTGTATTTAGTTGTACGGACAAATTTCTCATCTTTAACAGTTACGGCTATCCTTCTATTATATAATCCTACACATAGTGCACAATTCTGTTATATTTCACAGCATCATAGGGTCCGCTAGTAATAAAATGATATGTCCTAACAAATTAGTGCATGTCTTTTTTTTTCTCTCACTATAATACCCCTTTAAAAATGAAATCCACAAATGATGTACGATAAGTCCTGTTGCATTTATCCTACTGTGATTAAAAGTATGTTTTGCTTTATGGATTATGTTATTGAATGTTAACATTATTCAACATATTCCAGGAAAAATACCCTCAAGAACATTATTTCTGTACTGATACACTAAAGACATATTGTTTTGTTTAAAACGTTACTTAAAAGGAACATGAAACCCAAACATTTTTTTTTCATGATTCAGACAGCATAGTACATTTTTTAACAACTTTTCAATTGACTTCTATTATCCAATTTGTCTAATTCTCTTGGTAACCTTTTGTTGAAGGAACAGCAATGCACTATTGGGAGCTAGCTGAGCCAGTGACAACATATATGATATATATATATATATATATATATATATATGTGTGTATGTGTGTGTGTGTCATTTAGATAACATTGAATTCACTCCCTTGGAGTTATATATGAGTCAGCACTGATTGGCTAGAATGTAAGTCTGTCAAAAGAAAAAAGGAGGCCGCCTGCAGAGGCTTAGATACAAGGTAATCATAGAGGTAAAAAGTATATTAATATAACTGTGTTGGTTATGTAAAACTGGGGACCGGGTAATAAAGGGATTATCTTTTTGTGTGTGTGTGCTGCCAACCTGCCACCAATCAGGAGCATTACTGCTCCTACCTAGGTATGATTTTCAATAAAGAATGCCAAGAGATGTAAGCGATTTGTATAACAGAAGTGAATTGGAAAGTTGTTTAAATTGGCATATTCTATCTGAATCATGAATTAATTTTTTTTTGTAGGTTCTTGTCCCTTTAACCCCTTAATGACCGGACCATTTTTCAATTTTCTTACCCTTAATGACAATGGCTATTTTTACATTTCTGCGGTGTTTGTGTTTAGCTGTAATTTTCCTCTTACTCATTTACTGTACCCACACATATTATATACCGTTTTTCTCGCCATTAAATGGACTTTCTCAAGATATCATTATTTTCATCATATCTTATAATTTACTACAAAAAAAATAATAAAATATGAGGAAAAAATGGAAAAAACACACTTTTTCTTACTTTGACCCCCAAAATCTGTTACACATCTACAACCACCAAAAAACACCCATGCTAAATAGTTTCTAAATTTTGTCCTGAGTTTAGAAATACCCAATGTTTACATGTTCTTTGCTTTTTTTGCAAGTTATAGGGCCATAAATACAAGTAGCACTTCGCTATTTCCAAACCACTTTTTTTCAAAATTAGCACTAGTTACATTGGAACACTGATATCTTTCAGGAATCTCTGAATATCCCTTGACATGTATATATTTTTTTGTTAGAAGACACCCAAAGTATTGATCTAGGCCCATTTTGGTATATTTTATGCCACCATTTCACCGCCAAATGCGAGCAAATAAAAAAAAAAACTTTACATTTTTCACAATTTTAGGTTTCTCACTGAAATTATTTACAAACAGCTTGTGCTATTATGGCACAAATTGTTGTAAAAGCTTCTTTGGGATCCCCTTTGTTCAGAAATAGCAGACTTATATGGCTTTGGCATTGCTTTTTGGTAATTAGAAGGCCGCTAAATGCTGCTGCGCACCACACGTAAATTATGCCCAGCAGTGAAGGGGTTAATTAGGTAGGTTGTAGGGAGCTTGCAGGGTTAATTTTAGCTTTAGGGTAGAGATCAGCCTCCCACCTGACACATCCCACCCTCTGATCCCTCCCAAACAGCTCTCTTCCCTCCCCCACCCCACAAATGTCCCCGCCATCTTAAGTACTGGCAGAAAGTCTGCCAGTACTAAATAAAAGGAGTTTTTTTTTTTTTTTATAAAAAAAATAAAATATTTTAGCTGTGATGGACTCCTGCCTTAGCCCCAACCTCCATGATCCCCCCCCCCCCCCCCAGCTCTCTAACCCTCTCCCCTATCTAATTGCGGCCATCTTGGGTACTGGCAGCTGTCTGCCAGTACCCAATTTGGCCAAAAACAAAAGTATTTTTTGCTCTTTTTCTTTTTTTGGGGGGTTTTCTGTAGTGTAGCAGCCCCCCACAATACCCCTACCCCCCTCCCCCTCCCAGATCCTTTTATATTATTAAAAAAAAAAATCTTTTTCCCCCCCCCCTCTTCCCTACTCATTGGTGTCAGTGGCCAGCTAATGCGCGCGCGCACACGCGCGCGCACGCTCCCGGCACCCGGCGTGCACATTGCACTTCTAGGAACCGGATGCCGGGTAGCGATGGGCCGCCCACCCGCCTCCCTGTTGCGCTCCCACCCACCAACGAACCGGCACCATCGCTACCGGTGCATAGAGGGCCACAGAGTGGCCCTCTCTGCATCGGAGTCTTCTAAAAAGGTATTGCAGGATGCCTCCATATGGAGGCATCACTGCAATACCCTGAGAGCTGCTGGAAGCGATTGCGATCGCTTCCAGCACTCTCTTAGACAACTGACGTACCAGGTACGTCCATTGTCATTAACTACTTGTTAATGCATGACGTACCTGGTACGTCAGTTATCATTAAGGGGTTAACTGAATTGTGGTATAGTCTCCAGATCAATACACTTCCTTAGCATGTGCATAAAATGCTAATAAGCAAATTTTCGATTTATTTATAAAGCAAAGTTTATCTAAATTTTATTTATTTTAGATCGATCCTGGACAAGGATGGAGTATTGTATGTAAAGTTGCGTGCTGGACAGTTGTCTTACAAGGAAGATCCAATGGGCTGGAGAAGCCTTCTTGCACAAAAAGTCACTCACAGAAACTCAGAGGCCCGCACCTTTAAGGTACGTTTGCTTAAAAACAAAAAGGATTTGCTTATCAGGTGGCACAATGCCTGCACCTTTAAACAGTAATTGGTATTTCTTTTCTATCACATGGAGAGTCCACAATTTCATTCCAATTACTAGTGGGATATTCAACTCCTGGCCAGCAGTGTCACTTCCCTTAGCCATAATCCAAATTCTCTTTGCCTGTGTCAAGGGAGGATGTGCGAAGATGGTGTCTGAAGATATTTAATCCTTTAATGGGTACTTTTTCCCTGCAAGCAAGGATTGGGGGCTATGCTGTGTCCATGTCAATCTCTTTAGTAAGAGTAATGGTGGCTTTTAGCAGAAGGCGGCGATGTAGTCCTTACTTAACTTCTAACATTAGTCCCTGATAGATAGGAATAAATCTGTCACACATAAGAAATGTTCCTGTCCTGCAGCCGGAGCCACAGGTGAGTGCTTTTTCCTTCTAGGTGGAAGGACAGCACTTTTAGGGGTTAATGCCTCTGACAGGTTACCATACACATGGTGGTTCCTTGGGAAGGTCAAATGCTCCCTGGTGGGTCTGAATAACTTATTCATCCCTTCATATAGGGATTCATAAAGGGCCGAGCAGATGTAAAACTTGTATGTGCAGGCACTGTGGGACATTAGGGGTTAATAAGTTTCCCCTTTAAATACCTACGATACTAGGCTGGTTGTGGGTCAATTCATCAATATGGCAGTTTATTTTGTTTAAAGGGACAGTCAACACCAGAATTGTTATTGTTTAAAAAGAAAGATAATCCCTTTATTACACATTCCCCAGCTTTTGCATAACCAACACTGTTATATTAATATACTTTTTACCTCTGTGATTACCTTGTATCTAAGCCTCTGCAAACTGCCCCCTTATTTCAGTTCTTTTGACAAACTTGCATTTTAGCCTATCAGTGCTCACTCCTGGGTAACTTCACGTTAGCTCAATATTATCTCTATGAAACACATGAACTAATCCCCTCTAGTGGTCAAAATGCTTTCAGATTAGAGGCAGTCTTCAAGGTCTAAGAAATTAGCACATGAACCTCCTAGGTTTAGCTTTCAACTAAGAATACCAAGAGAACAAAGCAAAATTGGTGATAAAAGTAAATTGGAAAGTTGTTTAAAATTACATTCCCTATTTAAATCATAAAAAAAATTGGACTTGACTGTCCCTTTAAGGAGTGGTATTTGTTCTTTATTTCAATGTATGGGACTTTCGTTAGAGGTTTTGGGCTAACGTTTATTCGGCTATGAGTTGCACTCAGTGCATGCTTTTGTTTTGTGGTGCAGTTGAAAATCTTTCTTGCGCTCATGTGACCTACGCTCTTCCGCTTCAGCCTTGCTCAGTACGGAGCGGAGTGTAGTGAGGTTACTTTGGCGGCCATCTTTTCCATTTCGTAGGACGGTAAGCTCATTGCGACTTGAATAAGTCTATGGAGGAGATAGATCGTCTCTGCTCTACTCCGGTGTAGAGTTCCGGTTTTTTTAATAGTGGATTCGTTCTCCGGAATGTCATCTAAGTCATCTAAGCCCTGAGGGTATAGGATGTAAAGAGGTTGTAAATAAAGTTCTTCTTTAATTTATGCTCTTACTTTATTTATTTTGTCAGACCGGATGTATCCGTTTTCATTAATTATAATAAATCAAACAGTCATTATTGCGGGATGGTGTTTCCTTTACTATGGACTCTGATCCTGCCTTATCTGCCAATTTTGACAAATGTTTATTTTGCTTGGAGGTAACTATTGTTCCTTCTGTGCTATTTTGAACCACTTTTTTCAATAAATTCTTGTTGTCAAGAGATAAGAATTGTTGTCTGGACCATGCCTCAGCTATTTCCTCTAACGTCCCAAGCGTTATCTACTTTCACATGCAGTGCCCTGTGGTTCCTCTCAACAAAGTCCTGGTGGTATTTTTTTACCAGGAGTTTTTGTTTCACAAATAACTTCTGCAGTTTCTGCAATCCTGTCAGTCTTTCTGGTGACTGGTAAGCGGAGAAAGTCTAGGAAAGTTTCCCAGTCTAAAAGTTCTGACTAAGTCTACACTAGTCGCTCTAGCTCAGTTATCTGAGGTAGATCATTACTCAGCAGATTCTGAGGGAGAAATGTCTGACTATGAGTCTGTAGAAGGAGAAACTAGTCAGTGTAGCAGATCAAGAGGAACTTAATTTTAGATTCAAACTGGAGCACCTCCATTTACTTTTGTAGTAGGTCCTTGCTACTTTGGAAGTCTCAGATTTTACTGCTGCTGAGACTCCTTAGAAATCTAATAAGCTTAACAGAGTGTTTGATGTTATTCCTTCATCTGTTGAGGTTTTTTCCAGTTCCAGACCGGATGACGGAAATTATTGCTCAGGAATGGGAAGAGTTGGGAATTCTTTTTCCCTGTCCCGTTTTTAAGAAAGTGTTTCCTGTTACAGACTCTGTGCGCGATTTGTGGCACATTGTGCCTAAGATAGAGGGAGTTATCTCTACTCTAGTCAAGAAATCCACTATACCTATTGAGGATAGTGCTTCCTTTAAGGATTCCATGGATTAGAAGCCGGAGGCTTATTTAAGGAAGATGTACATTCATCTGGGATTACAGCAGCATCTTATTGGTGCGATACCTTGTCTGACCTAATTTCAGAAAATACTAAGATAGAGGAGATCCAGGATAGGATCAAGGCTCTAATGCTGACTAATACATTTATCTGTGATGCCAGCATGCATGTAGTTAGTCTGGGAGCCAAGATATCTAGCCTTGCAGAGCTCTCTGGTTAAATTCTTGGTCTGCAGATGTATCTTCCAAGTCCAAAGATGTTATTTGGTCCTGGTTTGGTGGAGATAATTTCCTGGTGGGAAGAGTTCCTTCCTAACTCAGGACATGAATAATAGAGACCCAAGGGTTGCCAGATTCTACTTTTCTCTTGTTAAGTGTATTCAGTCCACGGGTCATCCATTACTTATGGGATATTCTCCTTCCCAACAGGAAGTTGCAAGAGGATCACCCAAGCAGAGCTGCTATATAGCTCCTCCCCTCACATGTCATATCCAGTCATTCTCTTGCAACTCTCAACATAGTAGGAAGGCGTGAGAGGAGTGTGGAGTTTTTTATACTTAATTATTTATTCAATCAAAAGTTTGTTATTTTAAATGGCACCGTAGTGTGCTGTTTTTCTCTCAGGCAGTATTTAGAAGAAGAATCTGCCTGCGTTTTCTATGATCTTAGCAGAAGTAACTAAGATCCACTGGCTGTTCTCGCACATTCTGAGGAGTGGGGTAACTTCAGAAAAGGGAATAGCATGCAGGGTCCCCTGCAAATGAGGTATGTGCAGTAAAATATTTTTCTAAGGAATGGAATTGTCTAAGAAAATACTGCTGATACCGATGTAATGTAAGTACAGCCTTAAATGCAGTAGTAGCGACTGGTATCAGGCTGATGAATGTATGTACAGTAAAGTAATTTTCTAAGTAATGGAATTTGACTAAGAAAATGCTGTTAATACTAAAGTAATGTATGAGCCTTAACTGCAGTAGAAGCGACTGGTAGCAGGCTTATTAATAACACTACATAAACTTTAAAATGGATGTTTAAAACGTTTACTGGCATGTTAATCGTTTTTGTGAGGTACTTTGGTGATAAAACGTATTGGGGCATGATTTTTTCCACATGGCTAACATATATTTCTGCATAGAAACAGTTAACTGAGGTTTCCCACTGTTGTAATATGAGTGGGAGGAGCCTATTTTAGCGCTTTTTTGCGCAGTAAAAATTCAGTCACAGTCTTCCTGCTTCTTCCTCCATGATCCAGGACGTCTCTAGAGAGCTCAGGGGTCTTCAAAATTCATTTTGAGGGAGGTAATCAGTCACAGCAGACCTGTGACAGTGTGTTTGACTGTGATAAAAACGTTAATTGTTAAATTGATTATCCGTTTTGGGTATTAAGGGGTTAATCATCCATTTGCTAGTGGGTGCAATCCTTTGCTAACTTAATACATTTACTGTGAAAATTTGGTTGCTATAACTGATTCGGTTCATTGTTATTTCAACTGTGACAGTTTTTTTGTGCTTCTTAAAGGCGCAGTAGCGTTTTTTTATATTGCTTGTAAATTTATTTGAAAGTATTTTCCAAGCTTGCTAGTCTCATTGCTAGTCTGTTTAAACATGTCTGACACAGATGAATCTGTTTGTTCACTATGTTTGAAGGCCAATGTGGAGCCCCATAGAAATATGTGTACTAAATGTATTGATGTCACTTTAAATAAAAGTCAGTCTTTATCTGTAAAGAAATTATCACCAGACAACGAGGGGGAAGTTATGCCGACTAACTCTCCTCACGTGTCAGTACCTCCGCCTCCCGCTCAGGAGGCGCGTGATATTGTGGCGCCAAGTACATCAGAGAGGCCCATACAAATCACTTTGCAAGACATGGCTACTGTTATGACAGAGGTATTATCTAAATTGCCAGAATTAAGAGGCAAGCGCGATAGCTCTGGGTTAAGGACAGAGCGCGCTGATGATATGAGAGCCATGTCCGATATTGTGTCACAATTTGCAGAACATGAGGACGGAGAGCTTCATTCTGTGGGTGACGGATCTGATCCAGGGAGACCGGATTCAGAGATTTCTAATTTTAAATTTAAGCTTGAGAACCTCCGTGTATTGCTATGGGAGGTATTAGCGGCTCTGAATGATTGTAACACAGTTGCAATTCCAGAGAAATTATGTAGGCTGGATAGATACTATGCGGTGCCGGTGTGTAATGACGTTTTTCCTATACCTAAAAGGCTTACAGAGATTATTAGCAAGGAGTGGGATAGACCCAGTGTGCCCTTTTCCCCTCCTCCTATATTTAGGAAAATGTTTCCAATAGACGCCACCACACAAGACTTATGGCAGACGGTCCCTAAGGTGGAGGGAGCAGTTTCTACTTTAGCTAAGCGTACCACTATCCCGGTGGAGGATAGTTGTGCTTTTTCGGATCCAATGGATATAAAAAATTAGGTTACCTTAAGAAAATGTTTGTTCAACAAGGTTTTATCTTACAGCCCCTTGCATGCATTGCGCCTGTCACTGCTGCTGCGGCATTCTGGTTTGAGTCTCTGGAAGAGGCCATTCGCACAGCTCCATTGGATGAGATTATGGACAAGCTTAAAGCACTTAAGCTAGCTAACACATTTGTTTCTGATGCCGTTGTACATTTAACCAAACTAACGGCTAAGAACTCCGGATTCGCCATCCAGGTGCGCAGAGCGCTATGGCTTAAATCCTGGTCAGCTGACGTGACTTCTAAATCTAAATTGCTTAATATTCCTTTCAAAGGGCAGACCTTATTCAGGCCCGGCTTGAAAGAAATTATTGCTGACATTACTGGAGGTAAGGGTCATACTCTTCCTCAGGACAGGGCCAAATCAAAGGCCAAACAGTCTAATTTTGGTGCCTTTCGTAACCTCAAGGCAGGAGCAGCATCAGCTTCCTCCGCTCCAAAACAGGAAGGAACTGTTGCTCGTTACAGACAGGGCTGGAAAGCTAACCAGTCCTGGAACAAGGGCAAGCAGGCCAGAAAACCTACTTCTGCCCCTAAGACAGCATGAACAGAGGGCCCCCTATCCGGAAACGGATCTAGTGGGGGGCAGACTTTCTCTCTTCGCCCAGGCTTGGGCAAGAGATGTCCAGGATCCCTGGGCGTTGGAGATCATATCTCAGGGATATCTTCTGGACTTCAAAGTTTCTCCTCCACAAGGGAGTTTTCATCTTTCAAGGTTATCAGCAAACCAAATAAAGAAAGAGGCGTTTCTACGCTGTGTACAAGACCTCTTACTAATGGGGGTGATCCACCCAGTTCCGCGGACGGAACAAGGGCAAGGATTTAACTCAAATCTGTTTGTGGTTCCCAAGAAAGAGGGAACCTTCAGACCAATCTTGGACCTAAAAATCCTAAACAAATTCCTAAGAGTTCCATCATTCAAAATGGAAACTATTCGAACCATCCTACCCATGATCCAAGAGGGTCAGTATATGACCACAGTGGACTTAAAGGATGCCTACCTTCACATACCGATTCACAAAGATCATTATCGGTACCTAAGATTTGCCTTTCTAGACAGGCATTACCAGTTTGTAGCTCTTCCCTTCGGGTTAGCTACGGCCCCAAGAATTTTTACAAAGGTTCTGGGCTCACTTCTGGCGGTGCTAAGACCGCGAGGCATAGCGGTGGCTCCGTACCTAGACGACATTCTGATACAAGCGTCAAGTTTTCAAATTGCCAAGTCTCATACAGAGATAGTTCTGGCATTTCTGAGGTCGCATGGGTGGAAGGTGAACGTGGAAAAGAGTTCTCTATTACCACTCACAAGGGTTCCCTTCCTAGGGACTCTTATAGATTCTATAGAGATGAAAATTTAACCTGACGGAGTCCAGGTTATCAAAACTTCTAAATGCTTGCCGTGCCCTTCATTCCATTCCACACCCGTCAGTAGCTCAGTGCATGTAAGTAATCGGCTTAATGGTCGCGGCAATGGACATAGTACCATTTGCGCGCCTGCATCTCAGACCGCTGCAATTATGCATGCTAAGTCAGTGGAATGGGGATTACTCAGATTTGTCCCCTCTACTAAATCTGGATCAAGAGACCAGGGATTCTCTTCTCTGGTGGCTTTCTCGGCTCCATCTGTCCAAAGGGATGACCTTTCGCAGGCCAGATTGGACGATTGTAACAACAGATGCCAGCCTTCTAGGTTGGGGCGCAGTCTGGAACTCCCTGAAGGCTCAGGGATCGTGGACTCAGGAGGAGAAACTCCTCCCAATAAATATTCTGGAGTTAAGAGCAATATTCAATACTCTTCTAGCTTGGCCTCAGTTAGCAACACTGAGGTTCATCAGATTTCAGTCGGACAACATCACGACTGTGGCTTACATCAACCATCAAGGGGGAACCAGGAGTTTCCTAGTGATGCTGGAAGTCTCAAAGATAATTAGCTGGGCAGAGTCTCACTCTTGTCACCTGTCAGCGATCTATATCCCAGGCGTGGAGAACTGGGAGGCGGACTTTCTAAGTAGCCAGACTTTTCATCCGGGGGAGTGGGAACTTCATCCGGAGGTCTTCGCTCAACTGATTCATCGTTGGGGCAAACCAGAACTGGATCTCATGGCGTCTCGCCAGAAAGCCAAACTTCCTTGGTCCAGGGACCCGGGAGCGGCGCTGATAGATGCTCTAGCAGCCCCTTGGGTTTTCAACATGGCTTATGTGTTTCCACCATTTCCGCTGCTGCCTCGACTGATTGCCAAGATCAAACAGGAGAGAGCATCTGTGATTCTGATAGCGGATCCAGGTCCAGGGACCCGGGAGCGGCGCTGATAGATGCTCTAGCAGCCCCTTGGGTTTTCAACATGGCTTATGTGTTTCCACCATTTCCGCTGCTGCCTCGACTGATTGCCAAGATCAAACAGGAGAGAGCATCGGTGATTCTGATAGCGCCTGCGTGGCCACGCAGGACCTGGTATGCAGACCTAGTGGACATGTCGTCCTGTCCACCATGGTCTCTACCTCTGAGGCAGGACCTTCTAATTCAGGGTCCTTTCAACCATCCAAATCTAATTTCTCTGAGGCTGACTGCATGGAGATTGAACGCTTGATTCTATCAAAGCGTGGCTTCTCGGAGTTGGTTATTGATACCTTAATACAGGCTCGGAAACCTGTTACCAGAAAAATTTACCATAAGATATGGCGTAAATATTTATATTGGTGTGAATCCAAGAGTTACTCATGGAGTAAGGTTAGGATTCCTAGGATATTGTCTTTTCTACAGGGAGTGCAGAATTATTAGGCAAATGAGTATTTTGACCACATCATCCTCTTTATGCATGTTGTCTTACTCCAAGCTGTATAGGCTCGAAAGCCTACTACCAATTAAGCATATTAGGTGATGTGCATCTCTGTAATGAGAAGGGGTGTGGTCTAATGACATCAACACCCTATATCAGGTGTGCATAATTATTAGGCAACTTCCTTTCCTTTGGCAAAATGGGTCAAAAGAAGGACTTGACAGGCTCAGAAAAGTCAAAAATAGTGAGATATCTTGCAGAGGGATGCAGCACTCTTAAAATTGCAAAGCTTCTGAAGCGTGATCATCGAACAATCAAGCGTTTCATTCAAAATAGTCAACAGGGTCGCAAGAAGCGTGTGGAAAAACCAAGGCGCAAAATAACTCCCCATGAACTGAGAAAAGTCAAGCGTGCAGCTGCCAAGATGCCACTTGCCACCAGTTTGGCCATATTTAAGAGCTGCAACATCACTGGAGTGCCCAAAAGCACAAGGTGTGCAATACTCAGAGACATGGCCAAGGTAAGAAAGGCTGAAAGACGACCACCACTGAACAAGACACACAAGCTGAAACACCAAGACTGGGCCAAGAAATATCTCAAGACTGATTTTTCTAAGGTTTTATGGACTGATGAAATGAGAGTGAGTCTTGATGGGCCAGATGGATGGGCCCGTGGCTGGATTCGTAAAGGGCAGAGAGCTCCAGTCCGACTCAGACGCCAGCAAGGTGGAGGTGGAGTACTGGTTTGGGCTGGTATCATCAAAGATGAGCTTGTGGGGCCTTTTCGGGTTGAGGATGGAGTCAAGCTCAACTCCCAGTCCTACTGCCAGTTTCTGGAAGACACCTTCTTCAAGCAGTGGTACACGAAGAAGTCTGCATCCTTCAAGAAAAACATGATTTTCATGCAGGACAATGCTCCATCACACTCGTCCAAGTACTCCACAGTGTGGCTGGCAAGAAAGGGTATAAAAGAAGAAAATCTAATGACATGGCCTCCTTGTTCACCTGATCTGAACCCCATTGAGAACCTGTGGTCCATCATCAAATGTGAGATTTACAAGGAGGGAAAACAGTACACCTCTCTGAACAGTGTCTGGGGGGCTGTGGTTGCTGCTGCACGCAATGTTGATGGTGAACAGATCAAAACACTGACAGAATCCATGGATGGCAGGCTTTTGAGTGTCCTTGGAAAGAAAGGTGGCTATATTGGTCACTGATTTGTTTTTGTTTTGTTTTTGAATGTCAGGAATGTATATTTGTGAATGTTGAGATGTTATATATATTTGTTTTTTGTTAAGTTGCCTAATAATTATGCACAGTAATAGTCACCTGCACACACAGATATCCCCCTAAAATAGCTATAACTAAAAACAAACTAAAAACTACTTCCAAAACTATTCAGCTTTGATATTAATGAGTTTTTTGGGTTCATTGAGAACATGGTTGTTGTTCAATAATAAAATTAATCCTCAAAAATACAACTTGCCTAATAATTCTGCACTCCCTGTACAAGAGGGTTTAGAAAAGGGCTTATCTTTTAGTTCGTTAAAGGGACAGATTTCTGCTCTGTCTATTCTTTTTACACAAACGTCTGGCGGAAGTTCCAGACGTTCAAGCTTTTTGTCAGGCTTTGGCTAGGATTAAGCCTGTGTTTAAGACTGTTGCTCCGCCGTGGAGCTTAAACTTAGTTCTTAAAGTTCTTCAAGGTGTTCCGTTTGAACCCCTTCATTCCATTGATATTAAGCTGTTATCTTGGAAAGTTCTGTTTTTGATGGCTATTTCCTCGGCTCGAAGAGTCTCTGAGTTATCTGCCTTACATTGTGATTCTCCTTATCTGATTTTCCATTCAGACAAGGTAGTTCTGCGTACTAAACCTGGGTTCTTACCTAAGGTAGTTTCTAACAGGAATATCAATCAAGAGATTGTTGTTCCATCATTATGTCCTAACCCTTCTTCAAGAAGAAGAACCTATTTTTGCATAATCTGGACGTAGTCCGTGCCCTGAAGTTCTATTTACAGGCAACTAAAAATTTTCGTCAAACTTCTTCCCTGTTTGTCGTTTACTCTGGTCAGAGTAAAGGTCAAAAAGCTTCGGCTACCTCTCTCTCCTTTTGGCTTCGTAGCATAATACGTTTAGCCTATGAGACTGCTGGACAGCAGCCTCCTGAAAGAATTACAGCTCATTCCACTAGAGCTGTGGCTTCCACCTGGGCCTTTAAGAATGAGGCCTCTGTTGAACAGATTTGCAAGGCTGCGACTTGGTCTTCGCTTCATACCTTTTCAAAATTTTACACTTTTGCTTCTTTGGAGGCCGTTTTTGGGAGAAAGGTTCTACAGGCAGTGGTTCCTTCCGTTTAAAGTTCATGCCTTGTCCCTCCCATCATCCGTGTACTTAGCTTTGGTATTGGTATCCCATAAGTAATGGATGACCCGTGGACTGAATACACTTAACAAGAGAAAACATAATTTATGCTTACCTGATAAATTTATTTCTCTTGTAGTGTATTCAGTCCACGGCCCGCCCTGTCTTTTTTGAAGCAGATCTAAATTTTAATTAAAGCTCCAGTCACCACTGCACCCTATGGTTTCTCCTTTCTTGTCTTGTTTCGGTCGAATGACTGGATATGACGTGAGGGGAGGAGCTATATAGCAGCTCTGCTTGGGTGATCCTCTTGCAATTTCCTGTTGGGAAGGAGAATATCCCATAAGTAATGGATGACCCGTGGACTGAATACACTACAAGAGAAATAAATTTATCAGGTAAGCATAAATTATGTTTTTGTTCCTTTCGCAATTTCGAAAGACATAAGTCTTTTTTCCTCTTCCAAACAGGATCAATCCAGGAGAATGGATGTCAAGCCACAAGGCCCTCAACTGATTCAGCATGAAGAGGCCGCCCCCGGTCCAGTGGTGGATCAAGTGGGAGGCAGACTTTTACTTTTTTCGACAGGCTTGGATCAGCAATGTCTCAGATCCTTGGGCCGTGGAAATAGTATCTCAGGGTTACAGAAAGGACTCAAGTCTTGCCCCCATAGGGGCAGCTTATTGTGTCAAGGTTGTCCTTAATCCAGGTGAAGAGAGATGCCTTCTTAAACTGTGTAAAGGACCTATCTTCCTATCTAGGGGTGTTTGTTCCAGTAGAGGAACATGGTTAGGGATTATACTCATATCTTATTGTAGTTCCGAAAAAAAAGATAGAACTTTTCGCCCCATTTCGCCCCAAGTGTCTCAACAAATTCCTCAAGGATCCGTCCTTCAAAATGGAGACTATTCGTTCTATTCTAACCTTGTTCAGGAGGGTCAATTCATGACTACCATAGACTTGGACGCGTATCTTCATGTTCCCATTGTTAGGGAACATCTTCAGTTTCTGGGTTTTGCCTTTCTAGACATACATTTCCAGATGTTTGCCCTTCTCTTTGGCCTTGCTATGGCTCCTCGAATCTTTACAAAGGTCGTAGTGGGCCTTTTAGCGGTGGTCAGGGAATAATGGTGGCGCCTTATCTGGATGACATTTTGGTTCAGGCTACATCTTTTCAGTTAGCAGGATCTCATACAGAAATTATGTTCTGTATTCTAGTTTCCTCGGGTGGAAAGTGAATCTGGAGAGAAGTTCACTGGTATTAGTCGCCGGGGTGTGTTTCTTAGGAACGATGATTTTTTTTATTTTTGTTTGACGGAGGTCAGACTAATATAAACTTCTGGCTTCTTGCCTTTCTTTTCAGTCCTCTTCCTGTCCATCTCTGGCTCAGTGTAAGGAAGTAATGGTCTGATGTTTGCTTCCATGAACTTCTTTCCATTTGCTCGGCTCCATCTTAGACCGCTACAGTTATGTAACTCAGACGATGGAACAGAGACCTCTCTGACTTATCGCAGAGGATGGCTCTGGATTCCATAATAAGAGACTCTTTATCTTGGTGGATTTCGCAGGACCATCTGTCTTAGGGTACATTCTTCCTGAGATCTTCCTGGGTGATTGTGACTAGGAACGCCAGCCTCTCGGACTGGGGAGCGGTTTGGGGTTCTTAATGGCGCAGGGTCTTTGGACTCAAGAGGAGTTTTCTCTTCCCTTAAACTCCCTAGAGTTGAGAACATTTTACAATGCCTTAATAGCCTGGCTTCATCTAGTTTTAGTCCGGTTTATTAGTTTTAATCGGATATCTCCTCTGTGGTTTCATCAATCACCATGGAAGAACTCAGAGTTCCTTAGCAATGAAGGAAGCGACTCGCATTCTCAAGTGGGCGGAGCCCCACAATTGCCTCCTCTCTGCCATCCACATTCCAGGGGTGGTCTTCTGGGAAACAGATTTTCTGAGCAAGCAGTCCTTTCACCCTGGGGAGTGGACTCTCCACCCTGAGATTTTCACAATGATTTCTCTCAGGGTGGAACTTCCATGGTCACGGCTGCGACCGGGCCTTAGAGGTCCGCCACTCTTGGGGGGTCTGCCGCCCAGCAGATGTGTGTGATAATGGCCATGCGCCTGCCGCTCCTACAATGTGCACAGGGCCGTCTTTAACGCGGGGGAAAAGGGGCAGCTGTCCCGGGCCCAGTCTTTGATGTGGGGCCCCTGGCCCAAAGCAGCTGCCCCTTGAGCCTGAGCGCGTTGCCCGCAAACAGTTTCCCGGCTTGCTTAGTACTTTGCTCCTAGGCTCCTCCCCTGCCAGCTCTGCCCGGGAAACTTTACATGTACGGGGGATCCACAGGCTGCAACCTGCCTGGTGAACTGCTCTGCCCTGGGACTGATGGCGCTGGAGACTGTCCCAGTTGAAGTCACTGAGTTGTGCAGTGCTGACTGTGGGTGTCCATCTGTGCTGTCAGTCAGTGGCAGTACAGTCACATGGCTCAGTCAAAAGTTTTTGGGACACGTGATTGCACGTGCAGCATGTTGAATGGTCTCCGAGTGTGGGCAGCAAGGCAAGCGGCGAACAGAGCTTCAATGGTCTTGAGGACTGAAGTCCTCTGGAGTCTTGTCAGTGTGCTGTCCTGTGGCATTGTGTGAGGACCGCGGCGCTAGGTCTCGTCCAGGAGGTGGGTAAATGTAAAATCTATCTGACAGAGAGTGTCTGTGTGACTGTCGTCTGATTCGTCGACGGCTGCCGCCGTCAGGGCAGCCCGGCAGAGTGTCTTCTGATGTAACGCTGATTTTTTTAAATGATCTGTTAGTGAGATTTTATACTAGGCAGGAATTAGTAAACTCTTATCTGCAGTGCACTGTAGGGCTGCAGGCTATGAAACAGATTTGCATATTTTTGCGCCACAGACTTTGCATCTGGTTACTTAATGCAGTACAGTGGTTACTTAATCAGTTAGCTGAAATAATTTTGCCACTGCATTGGTCTACCTTAAATCAGTGGTTTGGTCATTTGCTAGACACTTGGGATTGGCTAATTAGCTAAACAAACACAGATTCATGCACATATGCTCAATATCAAGTCTCCCATGCAAAGATGTTTTAAAGGTATATGCCAGCACTCATTAGTTTTGTTTTACAACTAGTGCACACTGAGTGAGACTGAGAGCTCATTGTAAGGAATGGAAAGCCTGTATTATGTTGTAAAGGCAGTGACCTACACTATCACCTTTATGGTGAGTCCAGCAGCCATAAAACTGCAAACTTATTACATGTAAAGGGATGCCCCCGGCCATTCTGCTGTGCTGTGCTCCTTAAATTAAAAACAGTGACCTCTTAGCCCTATCACCAGCATGCCAGGAGGTAGGTGAATATGACATTGAGGCAGGGATGCCTGGCCACTAGGTACAGGGGCACTCAGTAGCTTTAGTGGATCCTAAGTGCTATGAACCCTGTATGAAGTGTTGTTAGAGAATACAGAAGCTAACTATCCTCTGGTATCTGAGAGATAGAAAAGAGGGCGCCACAATAGCGTAATATCGTCTGGTAATGCAGATACAAATGTGGACAGGTATTATGCTTACCGGAAGAAATGGCACTGTGCTGTGACCAGTGCGTGACAGCTTGCTAGCACTTAACAGTGGCTAGTACACTGGGGAGAATGTATTCCTTAGGGTCTTCTCCTAGGCAAACTCCTCTTATTGTTTGTTGTTTCAATGGAGTAATGGACTTGACGTGTTATCTTATGATTGAGATACCACAAACACAGACAACTTCTCAGATAAAAATAGCTTTAATATGACGCGTTTCTCAACCCCAACTGGGTTGTTTCCTCAGATAAAAGCTTTTATCTATATATATATATATATATATATATATATATATGACTACAGTGGATTTAAAGGATGCTTATCTTCACATTCCGATACACAAAGATCATCATCGGTTTCTCAGGTTTGCCTTTCTAGACAGGCATTACCAGTTTGTAGCTCTTCCCTTTGGATTAGCTACAGCCCCAAGAATCTTTACAAAGGTTCTAGGGTCGCTTGTGGCGGTCCTAAGGCCGCGGGGCATAGCAGTGGCCCCTTATTTAGATGACATCCTGATACAGACGTCAAACTTCCAAATTGCCAAGTCTCATACGGACGTAGTACTGGCATTTCTGAGGTCGCATGGGTGGAAAGTGAACGAGGAAAAGAGTTCTCTATCCCCACTCACAAGAGTTTCCTTCCTAGGGACTCTGATAGATTCTGTAGAAATTAAAATTTACCTGACGGAGTCCAGGTTATCAAAGCTTCTAAATTCCTGCCGTGTTCTTCATTCCATTCCGCGCCCTTCGGTGGCTCAGAGTATGGAAGTAATCGGCTTAATGGTAGCGGCAATGGACATAGTGCCGTTTGCACGCTTACATCTCAGACCGCTGCAACTATGTATGCTCAGTCAGTGGAACGGGGATTACACAGAATTGTCCCCTCTACTAAATCTGGATCAAGAGACCAGGGATTCTCAATTGTAACAGATGCCAGCCTTCTAGGTTGGGGTGCAGTCTGGAACTCCCTGAAGGCTCAGGGATCGTGGACTCAGGAGGAGACACTCCTTCCAATAAATATTCTGGAACTGAGAGCAATATTCAATGCTCTTCAGGCTTGGCCTCAACTAGCGACAATGAGGTTCATCAGATTTCAGTCGGACAACATCACGACTGTGGCTTACATCAACCATCAAGGGGGAACAATTCTAGCGATGTTGGAAGTCTCAAAGATAATTCGCTGGGCAGAGATTCACTCTTGCCACCTATCAGCTATCCATATCCCAGGTGTAGAGAACTGGGAGGCGGATTTTCTAAGTCGTCAGACTTTTCATCCGGGGGAGTGGGAACTCCATCCGGAGGTGTTTGCACAATTGATTCATCGTTGGGGCAAACCAGAACTGGATCTCATGGCGTCTCGCCAGAACGCCAAGCTTCCTTGTTACGGATCCAGGTCCAGTGATCCCAAGGCGACGCTGATAGATGCTCTAGCAGCGCCCTGGTCTTTCAACCTGGCTTATGTGTTTCCACCGTTTCCTCTGCTCCCTCGACTGATTGCCAAGATCAAGCAGGAGAGAGCATCAGTGATTTTGATAGCGCCTGGGTGGCCGCGCAGGACCTGGTATGCAGATCTAGTGGACATGTCATCCTTTACACCATGGACTCTGCCTCTGAGACAGGACCTTCTACTTCAGGGTCCTTTCCACCATCCAAATCTAATTTCTCTGAGACTGACTGCATGGAGATTGAACGCTTGATTTTATCAAAGCGTGGCTTCTCAGAGTCAGTCATTGATACCTTAATACAGGCACGAAAGCCTGTCACCAGGAAAATTTATCATAAGATATGGCGTAAATATCTTTATTGGTGTGAATCCAAGGTTTACTCATGGAGTAAGGTCAGGATTCCCATGATATTATCCTTTCTCCAAGAAGGTTTGTAAAAAGGGTCGTCAGCTAGTTCCTTAAAGGGACAGATTTCTGCTCTGTCTATTCTTTTGCACAAGCGTCTGGCAGATGTTCCAGACGTTCAGGCATTTTGTCAGGCTTTAGTTAGAATCAAGCCTGTGTTTAAACCTGTTGCTCCGCCATGGAGCTTAAATTTGGTTCTTAAGGTTCTTCAAGGAGTTCCGTTTGAACCTCTTCATTCCATAGATATCAAACTTTTATCTTGGAAAGTTCTTTTTTTGGTAGCTATTTCCTCGGCTCGCAGAGTCTCCGAGTTATCTGCCTTACAATGTGATTCTCCTTATCTGATATTCCATACGGATAAGGTAGTCCTACATACCAAACCTGGGTTTTTACCTAAGGTGGTATCTAACAAGAATATCAATCAAGAGATTGTTGTTCCATCCTTGTGTCCTAATCCTTCTTCAAAGAAGGAACGTCTATTACACAATCTGGACGTGGTTCGCGCTTTAAAGTTTTTTAAAATTCTTTATTTATATATCCAGCACTGAATAAGGCAACAAATGGTATGCACAACAAAATTTGCAAAATATGGTGACAAAAATTGCTACCAAAGACAGCACTGTATTTTCTTCTATAATCTATTAACATAGCTACTCCAGACATTACTTATCTTCTCTCTCTCCTCATCTAACTTCCTATATCTAGTTCCCCCTATCTGGTAAGTCAACAGATAATAGTATAGCTTGCATAACATATTGGGTCCGATCAAATGATCTCCAAGAGTCTCTAGTATTTTGTAGTTCTTTGCAATCAGCAAGTCATTGCAGCTCTATTATGAGTGAGTCTTTCATTCGATGTTGGGTTTCATATATCAACAGATTAATTTCCCCTCCTCCCCATCCATCTCTGCTTCCTACTCTCTCCTGACTTAACCTAGGGCGCCTCCTCAGGGTTCCATTCCTGTCTCTCATCTTTAGTCTCTCCATTGGTTTGTTACCTTGTTAATTGGAAAGTTTAGAAAATGTTCCATTTGCCCCGTAACTGGGCTTCCAGAACGACCTCTGAGTTTTTGAGTAGATACAGAATTTGTCTCTGATGTGTTAAGTCTAAGCTGTGAATCAAGGGTTCCCATTTGTTGAGGAAATGCTTAGTTCGTTTTATGATGTCACCCTGTGTGTCTACTTGTTCCCGAATCATTTGCTGTTGTAATTCTAGTTTGAGATGTGTTAGTGTTGGTGGATCAGGCTCCATCCACTTCTTGAAGATGAGCTTTCTGGCAAACAGTATGACATTATGAATAAATGCCATATGCTTGTTTGTGTCCGACTGTGTGTGGAGGAATATCACTACGTGAATGTTTAGGTCTATACTCCCTCCCGTAACTCTCATTGCCCATTTGTGTGCCATGTTCCAGAATCTCGTGAGTTTTGGGCATTGCCAAATCATGTGGAGAATGTTGGGGTTTGGGTGCGCGCATTTTAGACAAAGTCCCGAAGTCTCAGGACACCATTTGTGGAACCGCGCTTTAAAGTTTTACTTACAAGCTACTAAAGATTTCCGTCAAACATCTGCTTTGTTTGTTGTCTACTCTGGACAGAGGAGAGGTCAAAAGGCTTCGGCAACCTCTCTTTCTTTTTGGCTAAGAAGCATAATCCACTTAGCCTATGAGACTGCTGGACAGCAGCCTCCTGAAAGGATTACAGCTCATTCTACTAGAGCTGTGGCTTCCACTTGGGCCTTTAAAAATGAGGCTTCTGTTGAACAGATTTGCAAGGCGGCGACTTGGTCTTCGCTTCATACCTTTTCAAAATTCTACAAATTCGATACTTTTGCTTCTTTGGAGGCTATTTTTGGGAGAAAGGTTTTACAGGCATTGGTACCTTCCATTTAAGTACCTGCCTTGTCCCTCCCTTCATCCGTGTACTTTAGCTTTGGTATTGGTATCCCACAAGTAATGGATGATCCGTGGACTGGATACACCTTACAAGAGAAAACACAATTTATGCTTACCTGATAAATTTATTTCTCTTGTGGTGTATCCAGTCCACGGCCCGCCCTGTCATTTTAAGGCAGATAATTTTTAAATTTAAACTGCAGTCACCACTGCACCCTATGGTTTCTCCTTTCTTGGCTTGTTTTCGGTCGAATGACTGGATATGGCAGTTAGGGGAGGGGCTATATAACAGCTCTGCTGTGGGTGTCCTCTTGCAACTTCCTGTTGGGAATGAGAATATCCCACAAGTAATGGATGATCCGTGGACTGGATACACCACAAGAGAAATACATTTATCAGGTAAGCATAAATTGTGTTTTTTTTTGTTTTGTTTTTTTGTTTTTTTTAAGTATTTTTATTGAGGATTAAGATAAACATACAGAAAGTCTGACATGTAATATTACAACAAAAAACCAACAGGTGATATATTCCATGTCAATGGGAAGGCATATGAGCGAATAATTGTATACATAGACAGAGAAATAAAATACAGTAACTCAGCCAATATATCAAAGCTATTATAGAATAGTAAAATAAATCATAAAATTATCCAATACTAATCCTCAAGTTTCTACCCCCTGTGAAACAAGTGGAGCCACTTTTGGGCTTCCAATACAGCTATTATATGAAAAAAAGAAATTTACAGGAGAGATGTAGTAATATCAGGTCCCCTATAGACCTGTTACAGACTATTATAACATAGTTATCAATTCTATGCCTTATACTTCCAATATTTAGATCACTTTTGGACCGTCAAATCATAATTTAAACACAGCTTATATATTCAGCTTATATAAAAAGTATTAATGATCAGCTATAGAGGACTAAGATACTGTAAACCAACTATAAGGAAGGGCCAGTTATACTATATCATACCCACATATGTGGAAGAGACTGTAAATGTAATAAGGTTAGAGATATAGAGCTGCATAACTGATGTAAAGAAATAACGATTGCTCTTAGAGAACTAAGCCAGAAAGCTCCATGCATATTTGCAAGCACCCCACAAGGGCTGCGTGGGCATAATTACTGGGGCTTATAGGAGGAGGGGGCAAATATAAAGTAAAACTTCTGCACTAACTACGATGTTACAATATACCCCTGACATTTAATAGTGGATATCTTTAGTCTATGCCTACCGTGGAGCCCAGAGCTGGAGCCCAAACATACATATAACCAAGATTATACATAAGTACACATGAGACCAATCAAATATGTGAAGGTAGAAAAAAAAAAAAAAAACATTCTGAACATCATTTAAGCAAATTGGAGCAGACTAAACATGCTGCAAATAACAAAGAACTAAAACTTTTAAACTGCAATATCGTCCGGTGTATGATTCATTACTTTTTATAGGATATTTAGGGAAGTCCCCAGCAAGTATCAGCTTAGCTGAGCAATGGAGTCCGGCATTACCCAGCACTTAGTCGATATTTTAACCGACCCCAGCCGGTTCTTGAACGCTGGGGCAGCGGTAAGTCTCTAAGCATAAGCGAAGGCCAAACAAAATAGGCCATAGCTCTCCCACGGCAATCTCCGGGTGACCAGACATAGCAATGGAGCATACCTGGCACAGTCTCCCCAATTGCTCCCGGCCTCCAGCTCCAACACCTCTACATTGCCAGACTTTGCAGCCGCAATGCCATGTCCTAAATGAGATCCCATTCCAGACAGGCTGCTTCACCCGCCACGATCGGCCGCCTCGCAGCGGGCTCCGACAACACCTTCTCTGATAGGGGGGCCAGGTTCCAAGGCCCCATCATAGCGTGATACAGTTAGCCGGCAAGCTTTTCCAAAGATATCTGGCTCTTGACAGTTTTAGTCGTCTGGGGTGGCACTTAGCAATAACAGACGCTCCTTATTAAGTGTACCTCTCTGAAGTGTCTCCTGCGCCGTCATCTCCTGTTGCAGATGCGCCATATGCCGGGCCATGGTGCCATGCTCTGGGCTATCAAACAGTCTCTCCAAGTCTATAGGTGACCCGACTTCATTTGTAAGTGGTGATTGGGATAATGGAACCTTTTTAAATCCCGGGGGGAGAACTTCCACTAGATCAGGCATTCTTTTTGTAGCGGTCTCCTCCATAGATAGACGCAATTCTCTGGTGACTTCCTCCTCAACACGAGAGAAAAGAGCACTTAGCGACTCTATTATTCTGAAGCTGAATTTATCTTCCATAATAAAATCTTGTAGGTGAACTTACTGCAGCACAACTGTCTGGATATACTGATAAATCAGAACAATGGGGGGTAGAGAAAGGAACAGGCCGCTCTCAGACCTCTGCTGCGTACCTTCTCTATTTTAGGCTGCTTATTCTTAATAGTATACAAAAGTCATATAGATCTGCTGCAAAAATAAAGGTTGTTTCAGTTCTTTTCAAAAAGACAAGATCCAGCAGCTTCCGGAGAGACAAACAGCAGTTTTATCAGCTCCCATAGTTAGACAGACTGTAACAAGCAGCCATCTTGGTCGATGGTCAGACACGCCCCCCCAAACTTTTATGATATCTATCTGCACTTTTTCAGCACGCTTTCATATCCCCTTCTGGGGTATTTCATGGTTATCCTCTGGTATCTGTGTGCCATATTTTATGTGTCATATTGTGTTTCTATGTGTCATATTGTTTATCTGTGTGTCATATTTTTTTATCCTGTGTGTTATATTCTGTGTCTGTGTCATATTGTGAGTTTGTGTATCATATTCTTTATCTGTGTTTCATATTGTGTGTAAGTGTGTCATATTTATCTTTGTGTCTGTGTATCATACTGTGTGCGTCATACTGTGAGTTTGTGTCATACTGTGCGTTATACTATCATACTGTGTGTCATATTGTTTGTCTGTGTGTCATATTGTTTATCTGCGTGACTGTTTATCATATGGTGTGTGTAATTTTGTGAGTTTGTGTGTCATATTGTTTATCTGTGTCATATTCTATGTCTGTGTCATATTGTTTATCTGTGTGTCCGATTGTGTGTGTCATATTGTGAGTTTGTGTGGTGGGTTGTTTTGAAAATGAAATGTTAAGTAACACAAAAACTTTAGCATTAAGTTTCTCTGCTGTTCAAGATCAGGTCAAGAACAGCGACTGACAGATGTCATGTGTGTTGGGGGGGGCATGGAGCAGAGGAGGAAAGTGTCTCTCTTTGTTTCTTGTTAGGAGATATATATAGAAATATATATATATATATATATATATATATATACATATATATATACAGTATGTGTGTGTGTATATATATTTATGTATGTATTGCAAGTTGGTGGGGGCTGCCCTTCATGGATTCTTGCACCGGGGCCCTGAGGCTTCTAGTTACGCCTCTGGCGTTCCGGGGTTAGATCTGATGATGTTGAGTTTAAACGCCAAGCTTCCTAAGTACGGTTCAAGATCAAGAGGTCTTTAGCCAGTTCTGATAGACGCTCTGATAAACGCTCTGGCGGTGCCTTGGAACTTCAGTCTAGCGTACATGTTCCAAATCGTTTGCTCTCCTTCCTCGCGTCATTGCTCGTATCCCAGGAGAGGGCGTCTGTGATTTTAATATCTCCTGCCTGGGCTTGTGGGATCTGGTTTGCGGATCTGGTGTAGATGTCTTCTCTTCCTCCTTGAAGGTTGCCTTTGAGGAAAGACCTTCTACTTCAGGATTCCTTCCTTCCATCTAGATCTAGATTCTCTGCTGCTGACTGCTTGGAGATTGAGCGCCTAGTCTTAGTTAGGCGTGGTTTTTTCGGAGTAGTTTTTAGATTTTATGCTTCAGGCTTGTAAGCCTGTTTTTCGTTACCATAAGATATGGCGTAAATGCCTGTATGGGTCTGTATCGAAGGGTTTCTTTTGAACTCTGTTGAGAGTTCCTTGCATTTGTCTTTTCTTCAGAAAAGTTTTTTCTGGAGAAAAGTTTTTGTCAATCAGTACAATGAAGGGTCAGATTTCTGCACTGTTTATTCTTTTGCTCAAATGTGTGACAGGTCTGCCAGATGTTCAAACTTTTGTTCAATTTTTGGTCAGAATCAGGCATTTGTTTAAACCTGTTGCTCCTCTCTGAAGTATTAATCTTGTTCTTAAAGTTCTGCAGTTGACTCTGTTTGAGCCTATGCATTTGGTTGCTATTAGGTTGTTTTCATGGTAGGTTTTGTTTCCACTTGCTATTTCGTCTGCTCGCAGAGTTTCCGAATTTTCAGCTTTGCAATGTGATTCCCCTTTCCTTATTTTTCTCGCGGATAAGAAGGTCCTTCATACTTAATTGGGTTTTATTCCCAAAGTGGTATCGGATCGCAACATTAATCAAGAAATTGTTCTTCCTTCCTTTTGTCAGAATACTTCTCAGATGGTTAGTTTCTTCCACAACCTGGATGTGGTGCGTGCTCAATTTTTTTTTATCTATAAGCAACTAAAGTTTTTCGGTAGTCTACTGCCCTGTTGGTTGTTTTCGCTGGTAAGCGCAAGGGTCAGAAGGTCCATTTTTCTGCTCTCTCTAGTTGAGAAGTGTTATCCGATTAGTAGTATCTGTGGAGCAAATCTGCAAGGCAGCTACTTGGTCCTCTTTGCATACTTTTCCAAGTTCTACAAATTTATTTATTTTGCCTCGACTGAGGTTTCCTTTGGGAGATTAGTTCTTCAAGCGGTGGTGCCTTCTGTTTAGGGCCGCCTGTCTTGTTCTGCCTCCCTTTCATTCTGTGTCCTCTAGCTTGGGTATTGGTTCCCACTAGTAATTGAAATTAAATCGTGGACTCTCCATGCCATAGGAAAGAAAACAAAATTTATGCTTACCTGATAAATTTCTTTCTTTCCAGGCATGGAGAGTCCACGACCCGCCCTTATTTACATTTAAGACAGCACATTTTTGGTATAAACCTCAGGCACCTCTATACCCTAGTGTTATCTTCTTTTTTCCTTTTCCTTTGGCTTAATGACTGGGGATTATGGGTAAGGGAAGTGACAAATTAACAGTTTGCTGGGGTGCTCTTTGCTTCCTCCTGCTGGCCAGGAGTTGAATATACCTCTAGTAATTGGAATGAAATAGTGGACTCTCCATGCTCGGAAAGAAAGAAATTGATGCATTACATCTTTGAGTAAAATCATATTTACAATATTATTAAAAAATTATTGGCAAAAATGCTTTTAGTAAAAGTTATCACTGTTTTAGTGTGAACATTTTTCTCTGCACATGCAAGAATAGCTAGATATTCTCAGTGCACCAGCATTTTAAATACTGCAGCTGCTCAGAGCACCAGTGGGGTTTGTATAATATCACCAATTAACATATTGAGTAATTATCCGATAGTACAAGCACCTTACGCTCTCTGAGCAAGTGTTGGATTTAAAAACTGGTGCAAGGTGCATATTTAAATACACTTTTGAAACAGCTTTTATTAGAACTATTTTTGCTAATACATGTATATTACAAAAATGTTTCCATTCAAAACTAAAATACATCCATGTGGATTTAACTTTTGGCTGGAATATGCCTTTAAGTCTGTGCTGTTAAATCAGATTTGGCTAATTTTACTATATCTCAATATCAGTTGTTGACATTTTTAAATGTCATTTTTGTACTCTTTTGTAAATAAATGTTCAAACCTTTTGTCTTGTGACATGTAAACTAGAAATAAATATATGATCATTTTCCATGTACTAATTTTATGATGTGTATAATATGTATGTATGTATGGGACTGTCTTAATAAGCACAGACGAGGCTGCAATAGTCACCTGATTCTCAACCGCTTCTCCAGAAATGAAGGAAGCAGAATATTTGTATTTTTAATTGACGTATTAGCCTTGCAAACAAATTAGACTCATATTTAATCATCTTGAAAACATGATGCAATATATTCAGCATAATACATTCTTTATGCAGAGTTCTGTTTGATTAAGTAAAACATTTCAATGGGAATTAGGACATCACATGATAATGATTAAGAAAGTTTGCTGAACAAATATTTCCTCATTCTCATGCAAAAGATGCATATTTTACTTTCATTCAGACATCATTCGTTATTTGTGTTTGAGATGGTCCTGATTAACAGTATTAAATGAGTGTGAACTCTTGTAGTTTTCTCATTATTATTACTATAAATGAACAATTACTGTTAAAGGGACAGAAGTTAAAAAAACAAAATGCTTTTCTGTGTTAGACCATTTTGTTGTTGCACTGTGACACATCATTAAAGGGCCAGTCCAGTCAAAAATAAACTTTCATGATTCAGATAGGGCATGCAATTTAAACAGATTTCCAATTTACTTTTATCATCACATCTGCTTTTTTCATTTGCTATTCTTTGTTGAAAGCTAAACTTAGGTAGGCTCATATCCTAATTTAGAAGCCCTTGAAAGCTGCTTCTTATCTCAGTGCATTTTGACAGTTCTTCACAGCTTGACAACGCTAGTTCATGTGTGTTATAAAGATAATATTGTGCTTACTCTCGTGAAGTTATGAGTCAGCACTGATTGTCTACAATGCATGTCTGTAAATAGTACCAAGATAAGTGGACAGTCTGCAGAGGCTTAGATACAAGGTAATCACAGAGGTAAAAAGTGTATTATTATAACTGTGTTGGTTTTGCAAAACTGGGGAATGGGTAATAAAGGGATTATTTATCTTTTTAAACAATAAAAATTCTGGAGTAGACTGTCCCTTTAAAGTCGGCCCCTGGGAGCTAGCTGAACACATCTGGTAAGCCACTGACAAGAGGCATATGTGTGTAGGCAACAATCACCAGCTAGCTCCTAGCAATGTGTTGCTGCTCCTGAGCCTACCTAGGTATGCTTTTGTACAAAGAATTCCAAAAGAGTATTTTAAGCAACTTTCCAATTTACTCCTATTAAAAAAAAAATCTTTGTTCTCTTGGTATCTTTATGTAAATGTAAGCTTAGGAGCTGGCCCATTTCTTTCATGTAAGTGGCAAGAGTCCATGAGCTAGTGACAAATGGGATATACATTCCTACCAGGGGGGGGCAAGGTTTCCCAAACCTCAAAATGCCTATAAATACACCTCCCACCACACACATACCTTAGTTTTATCAACTTTGCCTCCTATGGAGATGGTGAAGTAAGTTGTGCTTGATTTCTTCTGTGATAGGCGCTTCTAAGCATTCTGAAGCCCAATTCCTCTCAGAGTACAGTGTTTGTCAGAGGGATGTGAAGGGAGTATTGCCTATTCATTTTATGGTTTCACCCATGGGAAATCTATTCAAAGGCTCTCTGTAATCGGTCGCAGGAATTCATTCCCTGCCTCCCTTTTCAGATCGACATTATACTCTTATACCATTACCTCTGCTGATATTTCCATCTTAATGGAAGGAGAGTCCACTGCTTCATTCATTACTTGTGGGAATTAAGAACCTGGCCACCAGGTGGAGGCAAAGACTCCCCTCATCCCCCAGTCATTCTTTGCCTTTTGTCACAGGAGGTTGGCAGAGAAGTGTCAGAAGATAGGAGTAGCCTCTTAAGGTAGATAGTACTCTTCAAAATGGGACTGGAGTTTTAAGTAGTCTTGTCAGCCTCTCAGTGAGAGCATGGGTGAAAGTTAGTCTGGAGATGCAGGGAGTGTCTTTCTGCAAAACCATCCCGATTCATGATTAACAGCTCCTTAAGCAATCAGCGTTGACGAGTTTCGCTGCCTGCTTTATACACTCAAGTCCATGTCAGGAGCGATGCTACTAATCTGTCACACTTGAAGGGCCGTATTCCTGTTCCACGGCATAGATTCTGGTGAGATCATTTCATTTATACACATATGATAACGCAAGAAGACAGGGTCACAGTGTGTCTCCTTTTTATCTGTATAGAATCAAGGGTTAATATCCCTGGAAAGGGGATTATTGAACAGGGGGGGATTTATACATAATTGTTTGTTGTGTTTGTTGCTGCGTCATGTGTGAGGTAAGGCTCTAGCAATGTGTGAACAGTCAGGTGAAGATCGACGTGGCCTTTTTTTGGCGCGTTTTCTCTATAGTGCAGGGGCGGTCCTGCATGGCACTCCATGTGACTGGGTGTGGCCTCCTCAACTTCCTCTTTCCTGATCGGCAATTGCGGGAGACGTAACGGTTTCTCTGTGGCGGGTCATAGGAGGTGGTGAGTGCCCTGGCCATTGGTGTATAAAGGTGCCATTTATTGGCCATTGGTGTATAAAGGTGCCATTCTGTCTAGTCTGTATTAAAGGCACAAGCTATGGAGGACTCTGATATGTTAGAGGATACTCCCTCTTTAATTAAATCTAATACCTGTGCTTATTGTGAAGAGGTACAGGTTGATCCGCCTGCTCAGCTGTGTTCCACATGCTTTGACAAGATTGCAATATCTAAAAAGAATAAGATATTCAGTACTACTGAGCCGTCCACCTCTGAGGGTTCTCCGTCCCGCGAGGTGCGTTCCCAGCATTCATCTCCAATTACAAATGTAGCTCCCCAAGGACCTACTGATCCTCCAGTGGGAGGGGCCTCGTGGCCACCAGATTTCGCTTCCCAGTTGCAAGAGGCGATTTCTGCGGCCTTCCATGCCCTACCACGCCCTGCGAAGCACAAGCGAAGGGAAATGCATAGCCTTCTGTCCCAGGGGTCATCTATTCCATTGGATGTCTGAGAGAGTATCTGATGATGACGCCTCCGACTTGTCGGAGGGCACTCTCTCTGGGACGGAATCAGCGTTTTCTAGACCTCCAGCTGCTGAGGAGCCAAATTTTAAGTTTAAGATGGAGCATTTGCGCTTTTTACTGAAAGAAGTGCTTGCTATGTTGAAGGTTCCGGAACCAAAACTTCCGGAAGAACCTTCAATCCCTAAGCTAGATAGGGTTTACAAGGACAGGGTGGTGCCTCAGACCTTCCCAGTTCCTGTGAAGATGGCTACTACTATTAAGAATGAGTGGGTGAAACTTGGCTCGTCCTTTTCTCCCTTAACTTCTTTTAAGAAACTATTCCCCATTTCAGACTCTCAGCTTGACCTCTGGGGGGCCATTCCTAAGATGGATGGAGCTATCTCCACGCTTGCTAAGCATACGACTATTCCCCTCAAGAATAGTTTGTTGTTCAAGGAGCCCATGGATAAAAAAAAATTTAGAATCCATGTTAAGAAAGATGTTCCAACTCACAGGGTTAGTTTTCTAACCGACAATCGCTGTGGTGCTGGTGCGGCTACCTACTGGTGTGACGCACTGTCAGCTATGGTCGAGGTGGAGACTCCCCTCGAGGAGCTACAGGAAAAGATTAAGACCTTAAGGGTTGCAAATTCTTTTATCTGTGATGCAAATATGCAGGTTATTCGCCTGAATGCTAAGACATTGGGTTTCTCTATTCTAGCCCTAGGGCTCTGTGATTAAAGTCGTGGTTTCCTGACATGACTTCCAAGTCTAGATTACTATCCCTTTCGTTTCAGGGGAAGGTTCTCTTTGGTCTAGGACTCTGGACTCTATCATATCCACGGTCACGGGAGGCAAGGGTGCTTTTCTTCCGCAGGGTAAGAAAAATAAGCCTAAGGGCTCTACTTTTCGTCCCTTTCGTTCGGACAAGTCTCAACGCCAGCAGCCTGCTGCGAAGACCGAGCAGTCCAAGGGATCTTGGAAGCCAGCTAAATCTTGGAACAAGTCCGAGCAGAGCAAGAAGCCCGCCGAGACAAAGTCAGCGTGAAGGGGCAGCCCCCGATCCATCTCTGGATCGCATAGGGGGCAGACTATCTCTGTTCGCAGAGGCTTGGATGAGTGACGTACAGGATCCTTGGGTTCTGGAGGTTATCTCCCAGGGTTACAGGATAGTGTTCAAGACTCATCCGCCCAGGGGCAGATTCCTCTTGTCAAACCTATCCTCAAGACCAGAGAAGAGACACGCCTTTCTAGAGTGCGTGAGAGATCTCTCGGAGTAATCGCCCAAGTACCTCTAGCCGAAAGGGGTCTAGGGTACTATTCAAACCTTTTCGTTGTCCCAAAGCAGGAGGGCACATTCCGCCCAATTCTGGACCTAAAGTGCCTAAACAAGTTTCTGTCAATCCCATCGTTCAAAATGGAGACGATCAGATCGATTCTGCCCCTAGTTCAAGAGGGGCAATTTATGATGACAATACACTTGAAAGGATGCCTACCGTCTTGTGCCAATCCACAAGGACCACATCAGGTTCCTAAGATTTCTGGATCAACACTTCCAGTTTGTGGCCCTACCATTCGGTCTGGCGACGCCCCAAGAGTCTTTACAAAGATTCTGGGAGCGCTGCCCGTGGTAGCAGGAGCCAGAGGTATTGTGGGGGCTCCTTATCTGGACGATATTCTAGTCCAGGCTCCGTCCTGCAGTTTTGCGGAGGACTGTTCGAGGGCTCTTCTCCGATCCCACGGCTGGAAGATAAACAAAGGAAACAGTTCTCTGGTTCTCAGCAACAGGGTGGAGTTCCTGGGTACGATAATAGATTCCATATCTATGAAGATATTTTTGACAGATTAGAGACATTCAAAGATTGCGTTCAGCTGTCTCTTCCTTCAGACCTCCTCAAGGCCATCTGTAGCCAGGTGTATGGAGGTGATCGGGCTCATGGTTTCCAGCATAGATGTAATTCCTTTCGCCAGGTTCCATCTCAGGCCCCCGCAGTTATGCATGTTGAGACAATGGAACAGCGATCACTTAGATCTATCCCAGCCAATATCTCTGGACAATCGAGTAAGGGAATCCCTCTTTTGGTGGGTCCGTCCGGTACAGCTGTCCCAGGGGACACCCTTCTTTAGACATCCTGGGAGATTGTGGCCACGGATTCAAGTCTTATCAGGTTGGGGATCTGTTTGGGGTTCCAGAAGGGCACAGGGCAGGTGGACTCAGGAGGAGTCGACCCTACCGATAAATATCCTGGAACTACAAGCAATATTCAACACCCTGAGGGCTTGGCCCCTCTTGGGGTTGTTCCGTTTCATCATATTTGTCGGACAACATTACCTCGATGGATTACTTAAACCATCAGGGGGGAACGAGGAGCTCCCTAGCCATGATGGAGGTGTCTCGGATTCTGGAATGGGCAGAGACCCACAACTGTTCGCTCTCATCGATTTACATTCCGCGTGTGGACAACTGGCAAGCGGATTTCCTCAGCAGAGAAAAGTTTCATCCGGGGGAATGGTCTCTCCATCCCGAGGTGTTTGCGGAGATCTGCAACAGATGGGGGACGCCGGAGATAGATCTAATGACATCTAGACTCAACTTCAAGCTACCCAAATACGGGTCGCGGTCCAGGGATCTCTAGGCAGAGCTGATGGATGTCTTAGCGGTTGCTTGGGAGTTCAACCTAATTTACATCTTTCCCCCGTTGCCACTTCTTCCTTGAGTGGTGGCCCGCATCAAACAGGAGCAAGTTTCAAACATTCTGATTGCTCCGTTGTTGCCACAGAGAACGTGGTTTGGGAATCTGGTGGGAATGTCGTCGTCTCCTCCATGGAGGTTAGCCTGTCGCAGAGATCTGCTGGTTTAGGGTCCTTTTCTCCACCAAAATCTCGATTCTGTGAGGCTGACTGCGTGGAGATTGAACGCCTAGTCTTGGCCAAGAAAGGGTTCTCAGAGAGAGTGATTGATACTCTCATTCAGGCCAGGAAACTGTTCACTTGTCGCATCATAAGGTGTGGAGGACCTATTTTTCCTGGTGTGAGGAACATGGATATCCCTGGCACAAGATTAGGGTATCCAGGATCTTGGCTTTTCTTCAAGCGGGTCTGGATAAGGGCCTTGCCGCCAGTTTCTTAAAGGGACAGATTTCGGCCTTATCGGTTCTGTTACACAAGAAGCTAGCAGAGCTTCCTGATATTCAGTCCTTTGTTCATACTCTGTCCAGAATCAGACCGTATTTAGACCTTCGGCTCCTACTTGGAGCTTTAACTTGGTTCTTAGAGTTTTGCAGAGTGCTCCATTTGAGCCTATGAATGTGCTTGACATTAAGATTCTTTCCTGGAAGGTTCTGTTTCTTCTGGCTATTGCTTCGGCTCGCAGTTAGCGGCCTTGCAATTTTAGCCTCCTTACCTGTTTTTTCACGCTGATAAGGCTGTGCTTCGCACTGGGTTGGGGTTTCTTCCCAAGGCGGTGTCAGATCGTAACATAAATCAGGAGATAGTAGTGTCTTCCTTGTGTCCTATTTTAGAACTCTGTGCTATCTTCAGAGCTCTTCCGGCTTGGCCTCGATTAAAGAGAGAACTTTTCATTTGTTTTCAGACAGACAATGTCAAAACAGTGGCATATGTCAATCATCAGGGAGGGACTTGCAGCTCTTTAGCAATGAAAGAAGTATTTTGGATACTTTCTTGGGCGGAGTCCAACTCTTGTCTAATTTCTGCGATTCATATTCCAGGTGTAGACAATTGGGAAGCAGATTATCTCAGTCGTCAGACTTTGCATCCGGGGGAGTGGTCTCTCCATCCAGATGTGTTTTATCAGATTGTACAGATGTGGGGTCTTCCAAAATAGATCTGATGGCCTCTCGTTTGAACACGAAACTTCCAAGATTTCTTTCCAGATCAAAGGATTTTCAGGTAGAGATGGTGGATGCTTTAGCAGTTCCTTGGTTTTACCAACCTGCTTACATTTTTCCACCTCTAGTTCTTCCAAGGGTGATCTCCAAGATAATAATGGAACAATCTCATGTGTTTCTGATAGCACCAGCATGGCCTCACAGGTTCTGGTATGCGGATCTTGTCTTGATGTCCAGTTGCCAGCCTTGGCCACTTCGTTTACGGCCAGACCTTCTGTCTCAAAGGCCGTTTTTCCATCAGGATTTCTAATTTTGATGGTATGGAAATTGAAGTTTAGTTCTTAGTCATAGAGGTTTCTCTGACTCAGTGATTTACACTATGTTACAGGCTCGTAAGTCTGTTTCGAGGAAGATTTATTATCAGGTTTGGAAAACCTATATTTCTCCAACATTGGTGTGTCCGGTCCACGGCGTCATCCATAACTTGTGGGAATATTCTCTTCCCCAACAGGAAATGGCAAAGAGCACAGCAAAAGCTGTCCATGTAGTCCCTCCTAGGCTCCGCCCACCCCAGTCATT
The DNA here is from genome assembly GCF_027579735.1 of Bombina bombina. Lineage (NCBI taxonomy): Eukaryota > Metazoa > Chordata > Amphibia > Anura > Bombinatoridae > Bombina > Bombina bombina. The sequence goes on along the minus strand of NC_069502.1, from coordinate 952,255,680 downwards.
CTCTTTGCCGCTGAACAAGCAGCATCTCCACGGAGATGGTGAAGAGTATGTGGTGTTTAGTTGTAGTTTTTTATTCTACTATCAAGAGTTTGTTATTTTAAAATAGTGCTGGTATGTACTATTTACTCTGAAACAGAAAAGGATGAAGAGTTCTGTTTGTGAGAGGAGTATGATTTTAGCAGCAGTAACTAAAATCGGTTTCTGTTCCCACATAGGACTGTTGAGATGAGATAACTTCAGTTGGGGGAAACAGTTGGCAGACTTTTCTGCTTAAGGTATGACTAGCCATATTTCTAACAAGACTGTGTAAAGCTGGAAGGCTGTCATTTCCCCTCATGGGGACCGGTAAGCCATTTTCTTAGTCAAACAAACAGAATAAAGGGCTTAATATGGGCTATAAAACTGGTAGACACTTTTATGGGCTAAATCGATTGCTTTATTTGGGCATTTTATACAGCTTGATGTTGAAATTCACACTTTATAACTTTGGGGAACGTTTTTTTTACGTCAGGCACTGGTTTAGACACCTTCCCAGTCAGGAAGGGCCTTCTCTGTAGTAGGCAGAGCCTCATTTTCGCGCCATTACTGCGCAGTTACTTTTGAGAACAGGACAAGCAGCTGCATGTGTGTGGGTCTGGAAGTAGTTGAAAAGGTTCCTAGAAGGCTTCATTTGGTATCGTATACCCCCCTGGGTTTGGTAGAGTCGCAGCAAAGGCTGGAGCTGGGACTGTAGAGGGGTTAAAACTGTAAACGGCTCCGGTTTCCTCATTTTAAGGGTTAAAGGTCTGAAATTTGGGGTGCAATGCTTTGAATGCTTTAAGACACTGTGGTGAAAATTTGGTTAAAATTGAACAATTCCTTCATAGTTTCACATATTCATTAAAAAAGTGTGCCCTGTTTAAAATTTAAAGAGACAGTAACGGTTTTGTTTTAAAACGGTTTTTGTACTTTATTGACAAGTTTAAGCCTGTTTAACATGTCTATGCCTTCAGATAAACTATGTTCTGTATGTATGGAAGCCAATGTGTCTCCCCCTTCAAATTTGTGTGATAATTGTGCCATAGCGTCCAAACAAAGTAAGGACAGTACTGCCACAGATAGTAAAGTTGCCCAAGATCATTCATCAGATGAAGGGAGTAGACATAGTTCTACATCATCTCCTTCTGTGTCTACACCAGTTTTGCCCACGCAGGAGACCCCTAGTACTTCTAGAGCACCAATGCTTGTTACTATGCAACAATTGACGGCAGTAATGGATAACTCCATAGCAAATATTTTATCCAAAATGCCTGCATTTCAGAGAAAGCGCGATTGCTCTGTTTTAAACACTGTAGAGCAGGAGGGCGCTGATGATAATTGCTCTGTCATACCCTCACACCAATCTGAAGTGGCCATGAGGGAGGTTTTGTCAGATGGGGAAATTTCGGATTCAGGTAGAATTTCTCAACAGGCAGAACCTGATGTTGTGACATTTAAATTTAAATTAGAGCATCTCCGCGCACTGCTTAAGGAGGTGCTATCTACTCTGGATGATTGTGACAACCTGGTCATTCCAGAAAAATTGTGCAAGATGGACAAGTTCCTAGAGGTTCCGGTGCACCCCAACGCTTTTCCTATACCCAAGCGGGTGGCGGACATAGTGAATAAGGAGTGGGAGAAGCCCGGCATACCTTTTGTCCCCCCTCCTATATTTAAGAAATTATTTCCTATGGTCGACCCCAGAAAGGACTTATGGCAGACAGTCCCTAAGGTCGAGGGGGCAGTTTCTACACTAGCCAAGCGCACTACTATTCCTATCGAGGATAATTGTGCTTTCAAAGATCCTATGGATAAAAAATTGGAGTGTTTGCTTAAAAAGATTTTTGTACAGCAAGGTTACATCCTGCAACCTATTTCGTGCATTATTCCTGTCACTACAGCAGCGTGGTTCTGGTTCGAGGAACTAGAAAAGTCGCTCAGTAGAGAGACTCTGTACGAGGAGGTTATGGACAGAATTCACGCACTTAAGTTAGCTAATTCCTTTATTTTAGATGCCGCTTTGCAGTTAGCTAGATTAGCGGCGAAAAATTCAGGGTTTGCAATTGTGGCGCGCAGAGCGCTCTGGCTAAAGTCTTGGTCAGCGGATGTATCTTCCAAGACAAAATTGCTTAATATCCCTTTCAAGGGTAAAACCCTTTTTGGGCCAGAATTGAAAGAGATTATCTCAGACATCACTGGGGGTAAGGGCCATGCCCTCCCACAAGATAGGCTTTTCAAGGCCAAGAATAAGTCAAATTTTCGTTCCTTTCGCAATTTCAGGAACGGACCGGCCTCCAACTCTGCATCCTCTAGACAAGAGGGTAATGCTTCGCAAACCAAACCAGCTTGGAAACTGATGCAAGGCTGGAACAAGGGTAAGCAGGCCAAGAAGCCTGCTGCTGCTGCTGCCAAAACAGCATGAAGGAGTATCCTCCGATCCGGGACCGGATCTAGTAGGGGGCAGACTCTCTCTCTTCGCTCAGGCTTGGGCAAGAGATGTTCAGGATCCCTGGGCACTAGAAATAGTTTCTCAGGGTTATCTTCTGGAATTCAAGGAACTACCCCCAAGGGGAAGGTTCCACATGTCTCACTTATCTTCAAACCAAATAAAGAGACAGGCGTTCTTACATTGTGTAGAAGACCTGTTAAAAATGGGAGTGATACACCCAGTTCCAACTGTGGAACAAGGACTGGGGTTTTACTCAAATCTGTTTGTAGTTCCCAAAAAAGAGGGAACTTTCAGACCAATTCTGGATTTAAAGATTCTAAACAAATTTCTCAGAGTGCCATCGTTCAAAATGGAAACTATTCGAACGATTCTACCTACAATCCAGGAGGGTCAATTTATGACTACCGTGGATCTAAAGGATGCGTATCTACATATTCCTATCCACAAAGATCATCATCAGTTCCTAAGGTTCGCCTTTCTGGACAAACATTACCAGTTTGTGGCTCTCCCATTCGGGCTAGCTACTGCTCCAAGGATTTTCACAAAGGTACTCGGGTCCCTTCTAGCGGTTCTAAGACCAAGGGGCATTGCAGTGGCACCTTACTTGGACAACATTCTGATACAAGCGTCGTCTCTTTCAAAGGCAAAGGCTCACACAGACATCGTTCTGGCCTTTCTCAGATCTCACGGGTGGAAGGTGAACATAGAAAAAAGTTCCCTGTCTCCGTCGACAAGAGTTCCTTTCTTGGGGACAATAATAGATTCTTTAGAAATGAAGATTTTCCTGACAGATGTCAGAAAGTCAAAACTTCTAAACGCTTGTCAAGTTCTTCACTCTGTTCCACGACCTTCCATAGCTCAGTGCATGGAAGTAGTAGGGTTGATGGTTGCAGCAATGGACATAGTTCCTTTTGCGCGAATTCATCTAAGACCATTACAACTGTGCATGCTGAAACAGTGGAATGGGGACTATACAGACTTGTCTCCAGTGATTCAAGTAGATCAGAAGACCAGAGACTCACTCCGTTGGTGGCTAACCCAGGATCATCTGTCCCAGGGAATGAGCTTCCGCAGACCAGAGTGGGTCATCGTCACGACCGACGCCAGTCTAGTGGGCTGGGGCGCGGTCTGGGACTCCCTGAAAGCTCAGGGTCTATGGTCTCGGGAAGAGTCTCTTCTCCCGATAAACATTCTGGAACTGAGAGTGATATTCAATACTCTCAAGGCTTGGCCTCAACTAGCAAAGGCCAGATTCATAAGATTCCAATCAGACAACATGACGACTGTTGCTTACATCAACCATCAGGGGGGAACAAGGAGTTCCCTGGCGATGAGAGAAGTGACCAAAATCATAAAATGGGCAGAGGATCACTCCTGCCACCTATCTGCGATCCACATCCCAGGAGTGGAAAACTGGGAGGCGGATTATCTGAGTCGTCAGACATTCCATCCGAGGGAGTGGGAACTCCACCCGGAGATATTTGCCCAGTTGACCCAATTATGGGGCATTCCAGACATGGATCTGATGGCGTCTCGTCAGAACTTCAAGGTTCCTTGCTACGGGTCCAGATCCAGGGATCCCAAGGCGACTCTAGTGGATACATTAGTAGCGCCTTGGGCCTTCAACCTAGCTTATGTGTTTCCACCGTTTCCTCTCATTCCCAGGCTGGTAGCCAGGATCAAACAGGAGAGGGCCTCGGTGATCTTGATAGCTCCTGCGTGGCCACGCAGGACTTGGTATGCAGACCTGGTGAATATGTCATCGGCTCCACCATGGAAGCTACCTTTGAGACAGGATCTTCTAGTACAGGGTCCTTGGTGTGAATCCAAGGGATTCTCATGGAGTAAGATAAGAATTCCTAGGATCCTTCCTTTCTCCAAGAAGGTTTGGATAAGGGATTATCAGCGAGTTCTCTAAAAGGACAGATTTCTGCTTTATCTGTCTTGTTACACAAACGACTGGCAGCTGTGCCAGATGTTCAAGCTTTTGTTCAGGCTTTGGTCAGGATCAAGCCTGTTTACAGACCTTTGACTTCAAGGGGTTCCGTTTGAACCTCTACACTCCATAGATATAAAGATGTTATCTTGGAAAGTTCTGTTTTTGGTTGCTATTTCTTCTGCTAGAAGAGTTTCTGAGTTATCTGCTCTGCAGTGTAATCCGCCCTATCTGGTGTTCCATTCAGATAAGGTTGTTTTGCGTACTAAACCTGGTTTCCTTCCAAAGGTTGTTTCCAACAAGAATATTAACCAGGAAATAGTTGTGCCTTCTTTGTGTCCGAATCCAGTTTCAAAGAAGGAACGTTTGTTACACAATTTAGATGTAGTTCGTGCTTTAAAGTTCTATTTAGAAGCAACAAAGGATTTCAGACAAACGTCTTCTCTGTTTGTCGTTTATTCTGGCAAGAGGAGAGGTCAAAAAGCTACTGCTACCTCTCTTTCCTTTTGGCTGAAAAGCATCATCCGATTGGCTTACGAGACTGCCGGACGGCAGCCTCCCGAACGCATCACAGCTCACTCTACTAGGGCTGTGGCTTCCACATGGGCCTTCAAGAACGAGGCTTCTGTTGATCAGATATGTAAGGCAGCGACTTGGTCTTCCCTGCACACTTTTGCCATATTCTACAAATTTGATACTTTTGCTTCTTTGGAGGCTATTTTTGGGAGAAAGGTTTTGCAAGCCATGGTGCCTTCTGTTTAGGTAACCTGATTGGCTCCCTCCCTTCATCCGTGTCCTAAAGCTTTGGTATTGGTTCCCACAAGTTATGGATGACGCCGTGGACCGGACACACCAATGTTGGAGAAAACAGAATTTATGCTTACCTGATAAATTACTTTCTCCAACGGTGTGTCCGGTCCACGGCCCGCCCTGGTTTTTTAATCAGGTTTGATGAATTTCTTTCTTTAACTACAGTCACCACGGCACCCTATGGTTTCTCCTGTTTTTCTCCTGTCCGTCGGTCGAATGACTGGGGTGGGCGGAGCCTAGGAGGGACTATATGGACAGCTTTTGCTGTGCTCTTTGCCATTTCCTGTTGGGGAAGAGAATATTCCCACAAGTTATGGATGACGCCGTGGACCGGACACACCGTTGGAGAAAGTAATTTATCAGGTAAGCATAAATTCTGTTTTCATGGTGCTCCTCTTATAATTTTTCTTATAATTTTTCTTGGCATTCTTTTAGAATTCCTCTGATTTTACAGTTTCTTCAGGATGGTTTGGATAAGGGTTTGTCTGCTAATACTTTGAATGGACAAATCTCTGCTCTTTCTGTCTTATTTCATAGAAATATTGCTAAACTTCCTGATATTCACTGTTTTGTTCAGGCTTTGGTTCATATTAAACCTGTTAAGTCTATTTCTCCTCCTTGGAGTCTCAATTTGGTTTTAAGGATTTTGCAGGCTCCTCCTCTTTGGCATCTTGGTTGAAACTTTTGATTCACAAGGCTTATTTGTAGGCGGGGCAGTCTCCGCCTCAGAGAATTACAGCTCATTCTACTAAATCAGTTGCACTTTTTTGGGCTTTCAAGAATGGAGCTTCAGTTGATCAGATTTGCATATCAGCAACTTGGTCTTCTTTGCATACATTTACTGAATGTTACCATTTTGATGTATTTGCTTCTTTAGAAGCAGTCTTTGGTAAAAAAAATCTTCAGGCAGCTGTCTCAGTTTGATTCCTTTGCCTTTGATTTTACGTTTTTTTTAAAAAAAAAAATGTAAGAAAACTTAATTATTATTTGAATTTAAAAAAAAATCAGCAAAAATAGCTTTTTTTTTTATTTTATTCCTCCCTCTCTAGTGACTGTGATTTTCCACATCTTGGGTATTATATCCCATACGTCTTTAGCTCATGGACTCTTGCCACTTACATGAAGGAAAACATAATTTGTTAGATCTTACCTGATAAATTCATTTCTTTCATAGTGGCAAGAGTCCATGAGACCCACCCTTTTTTTGGTGGTTATGATTTTCTTTCATGTAATTAGCAAGAGTCCATGAGCTAGTGACGTATGGGATATACATTCCTACCAGGAGGGGCAAAGTTTCCCAAACCTCAAAATGCCTATAAATACACCCCTCACCACACCCACAAATCAGTTTTACAAACTTTGCCTCCTATGGAGGTGGTGAAGTAAGTTTGTGCTAGATTCTACGTTGATATGCGCTCCGCAGCAGGTTGGAGCCCGGTTTTCCTCTCAGCGTGCAGTGAATGTCAGAGGGATGTGAGGAGAGTATTGCCTGTTTGAATTCAATGATCTCCTTCTACGGGGTCTATTTCATAGGTTCTCTGTTATCTGTCGTAGAGATTCATCTCTTACCTCCCTTTTCAGATCGACGATATACTCTTATATATATATATATATATATATATATATATATATATATATATATATATATATATACCATTACCTCTGCTGATTTTCGTTTCAGTACTGGTTTGGCTTTCTACAACATGTAGATGAGTGTCCTGGGGTAAGTAAGTCTTATTTTCTGTGACACTCTAAAGCTATGGTTGGGCACTTTTTTATAAAGTTCTAAATATATGTATTCAAACATTTATTTGCCTTGACTCAGGATGTTCAACATTTCCTTATTTCAGACAGTCAGTTTCATATTTGGGATAATGCATTTGAATATATCATTTTTATCTTACCTTAAAAATTGACTTCCCTGTGGGCTGTTAGGCTCGCGGGGGCTGAAAATGCTTCATTTTATTTCGGACTTTCTTGGCGCGAATTTTTTTTTTCTGTTTCCGGCGTCATACGTGTCGCCGGAAATTGCGTCATTTTTGACGTTTTTCGCGCCAAAAATGTCGGCGTTCCGGGTGTGGCGTCATTTTTGGCGCTAATAGCATTTAGGCGCCAAATAATGTGGGCATCAATTTTGTCTCCACTTTATTTAAGTCTCGTTATTTTTTGCTTCTGGTTGCTAGAAGCTTGTTCACTGGCATTTTTTCCCATTCCTGAAACTGTCATTTAAGGAATTTGATCAATTTTGCTTTATATGTTGTTTTTTCTATTACATATTGCAAGATGTCACACGTTGCAACTGAGTCAGAAGATACTACTGGAAAATCACTGCCTGGTGCTGGAACTACCAAAGCTAAGTGTATCTGCTGTAAACTTTTGGTAGTTGTTCCTCCAGCTGTTGTTTGTATTAAATGTCATGAAAAACTTGTTAATGCAGAAAATATTTCCTTTAGTAAAGTACCATTACCTGTTGCAGTTCCATCAACATCTAATGTTCAGAGTGTTCCTGATAACATAAGAGATTTTGTTTCTGAATCCATTAAGAAGGCTATGTCTGTTATTCCTCCTTCTGGTAAACATAAAAAGTCTTTTAAAACTTCTCTTTCTCCAACATAGGTGTGTCCGGTCCACGGCGTCATCCTTACTTGTGGGATATTCTCTTCCCCAACAGGAAATGGCAAAGAGCCCAGCAAAGCTGGTCATATGATCCCTCCTAGGCTCCGCCTACCCCAGTCATTCTCTTTGCCGTTGCACAGGCAACATCTCCACGGAGATGGCTAAGAGTTTTTTGGTGTTTAAATGTAGTTTTATTCTTCAATCAAGTGTTTGTTATTTTAAAATAGTGCTGGTATGTACTATTTACTCTGAAACAGAAAAGAGAAGAAGATTTCTGTTTGTGAGAGGAAGATGATTTTAGCAGACGTTACTAAAATCGATTGCTGTTTCCACACAGGACTGTTGAGATGAAGTAACTTCATTTGGGGGAAGCAGTTGGCAGACTTTTCTGCCTGAGGTATGATGGCCACATTTCTAACACGACTTGTTAATGCTGGAAGGCTGTCATTTTCCCTATGGGGACCGGTAAGCCATTTTCTTCGATTAAGTATAAGAATAAAGGCTTTATAAGGGCTTAATAAACTGGTAGACGTTTTTCTGGGCTTAAACGATTACTTGCTAAGCATATTTGACAGATTATAGCGCTTTATAGTTATTATAATCTTGGGGATTGTTGTTAAAAAAACGGCAGGCACTGTATGGACACCTTTTTCAGATGGGGGCCTTCTCTAGTCATAGGCAGAGCCTCATTTTCGCGCCACTAATGCGCAGTTGTTTTTGGAAGGCAAGGCATGCAGATGCATGTGTGAGGAGCTAGGATCCACTGAAAAAGCTTATAGAAGGCGTCATTTGGTATCGTATTCCCCTCTGGGCTTGGTTGGGTCTCAGCAAAGCAGATTCCTGGGACTGTATAGGGGTTAAATGTAAAAACGGCTCAGGTTCCGTTATTTTAAGGGTTAAAGCTTCCAAATTTGGTGTGCAATACTTTTAAGGCTTTAAGACACTTTTGGTGAATTTTGAACAATTGCTTCATACTTTTTCGCATATTCAGTAATAAAGTGTGTTCTGTTTAAAATTTAAAGTGACAGTAACGGTTTTATTTTAAAACGTTTTTTGTGCTTTGTTGACAAGTTTAAGCCTGTTTAACATGTCTGAACCATCAGATAAACGATGTTCTATATGTATGAATGCCAATGTGTCTCCCCATTTAAATATATGTGATAATTGTGACATGGTGTCCAAACAAAGTAGGGACAATGATGCCACAGATAATAATAGTGCCCAAGATGATTCTTCAGATGAGGGGAGTAAGCATGGTACTGCATCACCCCCTTCTGTGTCTACACCAGTTTTGCCCACACAAGAGGCCCCTAGTACATCTAGTGCGCCAATACTTATTACTATGCAACAATTAACGGCTGTTATGGATAATTCTATTAAAAATATTTTATCTAAAATGCCTACTTATCAAAGAAAGCGCGATTGCTCTGTTTTAAACACTGAAGAGCAAGAGGACGCTGATGATAACGCTTCTGACATACCCTCACACCAATCTGAAGGGGCCAGGAGGGAGGTTTTGTCTGAGGGAGAAATTTCAGATTCAGGGAAAATTTCTCAACAAGCTGAACCTGATGTTGTAACATTTAAATTTAAATTAGAACATCTCCGCGCACTGCTTAAGGAGGTATTATCTACTCTGGATGATTGTGACAATTTGGTCATTCCAGAGAAATTATGTAAGATGGACAAGTTCCTAGAGGTTCCGGTGCCCCCCGATGTTTTTCCTATACCCAAGCGGGTGGCGGACATAGTAAACAAGGAATGGGAAAGGCCCGGCATACCTTTTGTGCCTCCCCCTATATTTAAGAAATTATTTCCTATAGTCGACCCCAGAAAGGACTTATGGCAGACAGTCCCTAAGGTCGAGGGGGCGGTCTCTACTCTAAACAAACGCACTACTATTCCCATAGAAGATAGTTGTGCTTTTAAAGATCCTATGGATAAAAAATTAGAGGGTTTGCTTAAAAGAATGTTTGTTCAGCAAGGTTACCTTCTTCAACCAATTTCATGCATTGTTCCTGTCACTACGGCAGCGTGTTTCTGGTTTGAAGAACTAGAAAAGTCGCTCGATAAGGAATCTTCGTATGAGGAGATTATGGACAGAGTTCATGCACTTAAATTGGCTAACTCTTTTATTCTAGATGCCGCTTTGCAATTAGCGAGATTAGCGGCGAAAAATTCAGGGTTTGCTATCGTGGCGCGCAGAGCGCTCTGGCTAAAGTCTTGGTCAGCGGATGTGTCTTCCAAGACAAAATTGCTTAACATCCCTTTCAAGGGCAAGACACTGTTTGGTCCTGATTTGAAAGAGATTATTTCAGACATCACCGGAGGAAAGGGCCACGCCCTTCCTCAGGATAGGTCTTTTAAGGCTAGAAATAAGCCTAATTTTCGTCCCTTTCGCAGAAACGGACCAGCCTCTACTTCTACATCCTCTAAGCAAGAGGGTAATACTTCTCAACCCAAACCAGCCTGGAGACCGATGCAAGGCTGGAACAAGGGTAAGCAGGCCAAGAAGCCCGCCACTGCTACCAAAACAGCATGAAGGGATGGCCCCCGATCCGGGACCGGATCTGGTGGGGGGCAGACTTTCTCTCTTTGCTCAGGCCTGGGCAAGAGATGTTCAGGATCCTTGGGCACTAGAAATAGTTTCTCAAGGTTATCTCCTGGAATTCAAGGAACTACCCCCAAGGGGAAGGTTCCACAGGTCTCAATTATCTTCAAACCAAATAAAAAGACAGGCATTCTTACATTGTGTAGAAGACCTGTTAAGGATGGGAGTAATTCATCCAGTTCCAATAAGAGAACAAGGGATGGGGTTTTACTCCAACCTGTTCATAGTTCCCAAATAAGAGGGAACGTTCAGACCAATTCTAGATCTCAAGATCCTAAACAAATTTCTCAGGGTTCCATCATTCAAAATGGAAACCATTCGAACGATCCTTCCTACCATCCAGGAAGGTCAATTTATGACCACGGTGGATTTAAAGGATGCGTACCTCCATATTCCTATCCACAAGGAACATCATCAGTTCCTAAGGTTCGCTTTTCTGGACAAGCATTACCAGTTTGTGGCACTTCCTTTCGGATTAGCCACTGCTCCGAGAATTTTCACAAAGGTACTAGGGTCCCTTCTAGCGGTTCTAAGACCAAGGGGCATTGCAGTAGTACCGTACTTGGACGACATCCTGATTCAAGCGTCGTCTCTGTCAAAAGCAAAGGCTCATACGGACATCGTCCTAGCCTTTCTCAGATCTCACGGATGGAAAGTAAACATAGAAAAAAGCTCTCTTTCCCCGTCAACAAGAGTTCCCTTCTTGGGAACAATAATAGACTCCTTAGAAATGAGAATTTTCCTGACAGAGGTCAGAAAATCAAAACTTCTAAGCTCTTGTCAAGTTCTTCATTCTGTTCTTCGTCCTTCCATAGCGCAGTGCATGGAAGTAATAGGATTGATGGTTGCAGCAATGGACATAGTTCCTTTTGCACGAATTCATCTAAGACCATTACAACTGTGCATGCTCAGACAGTGGAATGGGGATTATACAGACTTGTCTCCGACGATTCAAGTAGATCAAAGGACCAGAGATTCACTCCGTTGGTGGCTGACCCCGGACAATCTGTCACAGGGAATGAGCTTCCGCAGACCAGAGTGGGTCATTGTCACGACCGACGCCAGTCTGGTGGGCTGGGGCGCGGTCTGGGAACCCCTGAAAGCTCAGGGTCTATGGTCTCGGGAAGAATCTCTTCTCCCGATAAACATTCTGGAACTAAGAGCGATATTCAATGCTCTCAAAGCTTGGCCTCATCTAGCAAAGGCCAAATTCATAAGGTTTCAATCAGACAACATGACGACAGTTGCATATATCAACCATCAGGGGGGAACAAGGAGTTCCCTGGCGATGGAGGAAGTGATCAAGATAATTAAATGGGCGGAGGATCACTCCTGCCACTTGTCTGCAATCCACATCCCAGGGGTGGAAAATTGGGAAGCGGATTTTCTGAGTCGTCAGACATTCCATCCGGGGGAGTGGGAACTCCACCCGGAAATCTTTGCCCAAATAACTCAATTATGGGGCATTCCAGACATGGATCTGATGGCGTCTCGTCAGAACTTCAAGGTTCCTTGTTACGGGTCCAGATCCAGGGATCCCAAGGCGACTCTAGTAGATGCACTAGTAGCACCTTGGACCTTCAACCTAGCTTATGTTTTCCCACCGTTTCCTCTCATTCCCAGGCTGGTAGCCAGGATCAACCAGGAGAGGGCTTCGGTGATCTTGATAGCTCCTGAGTGGCCACGCAGGACTTGGTATGCAGACCTGGTGAATATGTCATCGGCTCCACCATGGAAGCTACCTTTGAGACAGGACCTTCTTGTTCAAGGTCCATTCGAACATCCAAATCTGGTTTCTCTCCAACTGACTGCTTGGAGATTGAACGCTTGATTTTATCAAAGCGTGGGTTTTCAGATTCTGTAATAGATACTCTGATTCAGGCTAGAAAGCCTGTAACTAGGAAAATTTACCATAAGATATGGAAAAAATATATCTATTGGTGTGAATCTAAAGGATTCCCATGGAACAAGATAAAAATCCCTAGGATTTTATCCTTTCTTCAAGAGGGTTTGGAGAAGGGATTATCTGCAAGTTCTCTGAAGGGGCAGATTTCTGCGTTATCTGTTTTACTTCACAAGAGGCTGGCAGCTGTGCCAGACGTTCAAGCGTTTGTTCAGGCTCTGGTTAGAATCAAGCCTGTTTACAGACCTTTGACTCCTCCCTGGAGTCTTAATCTAGTTCTTTCAGTTCTTCAAGGGGTTCCGTTTGAACCCTTACATTCCGTAGATATTAAGTTATTATCTTGGAAAGTTTTGTTTTTGGTTGCAATTTCTTCTGCTAGAAGAGTTTCTGAGTTATCTGCTCTGCAGTGTTCTCCGCCCTATCTGGTGTTCCATGCAGATAAGGTGGTTTTGCGTACTAAGCCTGGTTTTCTTCCGAAAGTTGTTTCCAACAAGAATATTAACCAGGAGATAGTTGTACCTTCTTTGTGCCCGAATCCAGTTTCAAAGAAGGAACGTTTGTTACACAATTTGGACGTTGTCCGTGCTCTAAAATTCTATTTAGAGGCCACTAAAGATTTCAGACAAACTTCTTCTTTGTTTGTTGTTTATTCTGGTAAAAGGAGAGGTCAAAAAGCAACTTCTACCTCTCTTTCTTTTTGGCTTAAAAGCATTATCCGTTTGGCTTATGAGACTGCCGGACGGCAGCCTCCTGACAGAATCACAGCTCACTCCACTAGGGCTGTGGCTTCCACATGGGCCTTCAAGAACGAGGCTTCTGTTGACCAGATATGTAAGGCAGCGACTTGGTCTTCACTGCACACTTTTGCCAAATTTTACAAATTTGATACTTTTGCTTCTTCAGAGGCTATTTTTGGGAGAAAGGTTTTGCAAGCCGTGGTGCCTTCCATTTAGGTGACCTGATTTGCTCCCTCCCTTCATCCGTGTCCTAAAGCTTTGGTATTGGTTCCCACAAGTAAGGATGACGCCGTGGACCGGACACACCTATGTTGGAGAAAACAGAATTTATGCTTACCTGATAAATTACTTTCTCCAACGGTGTGTCCGGTCCACGGCCCGCCCTGGTTTTTTTAATCAGGTCTGATGAATTATTTTCTCTAACTACAGTCACCACGGTATCATATGGTTTCTCCTATGCATATTTCCTCCTGTACGTCGGTCGAATGACTGGGGTAGGCGGAGCCTAGGAGGGATCATATGACCAGCTTTGCTGGGCTCTTTGCCATTTCCTGTTGGGGAAGAGAATATCCCACAAGTAAGGATGACGCCGTGGACCGGACACACCGTTGGAGAAAGTAATTTATCAGGTAAGCATAAATTCTGTTTTATACAGATGAATTTTTAAATGAACATCATCATTCTGATTCTAATGATTCTTCTGATACAGAGGATTCTGTCTCAGAGGTTGATGCTGATAAATCGTCATATTTATTTAAAATGGAATGTATCCGTTCTTTACTTAAAGATGTCCTAATTGCATTAGAAATTGAGGATTCTGGTCCTCTTGATACTAAATCTAAACGTTTAGACAAGGTCTTTAAATCGCCTGTGGTTATTCCAGAAGTTTTTCCTGTTCCTGGTGCTATTTCTGAAGTAATTTCCAGAGAATGGAATAATTTGGGTAATTCATTTACTCCTTCTAAACGTTTTAAGCAATTATATCCTGTACCGTCCGACAGATTAGAGTTTTGGGACAAAATCCCTAAAGTTGATGGGGCTATTTCTACCCTTGCTAAACGTACTACTATTCCTACGGCAGATGGTACTTCCTTTAAGGATCCTTTAGACAGGAAAATTGAATCCTTTCTAAGAAAAGCTTATCTGTGTTCAGGTAATCTTCTTAGACCTGCTATATCATTTGCAGAAATAATAATTTCCAAAAAAGGCCACGACCCTCAATTCAATTATAAAACGTCCATTTATTGTGTACACATAGTACAAACAATTAAAATTTGTAGAGCAGCATCAAAAAATGTACAAAGTGTAGGTAAGATCACAGTCTTACGCGTTTCAGCATGGATTTGCCGTAATCATAGACTCATTATATCATTGGCTGATGTTGCTGCAGCTTCAACTTTTTGGTTGGAAACTTTAGCGCAACAAGTAACAGATCATGATTCTCATAATATTATTATTCTTCTTCAACATGCTAATAATTTTATCTGTGATGCCATTTTTGATATTATCAGAGTTGATGTCAGGTTTATGTCTCTAGCTATTTTAGCTAGAAGAGCTTTATGGCTTAAAACTTGGAATGCTGATATGTCTTCTAAATCGACTCTACTTTCCCTTTCTTTCCAGGGTAATAAATTATTTGGTTCTCAATTGGATTCTATTATCTCAACTGTTACTGGAGGGAAAGGAACTTTTTTACCACAGGATAAAAAATCTAAGGGTAAAAACAGGGCTAATAATCGTTTTCGTTCCTTTCGTTTCAACAAAGAACAAAAGCCTGATCCTTCATCCTCAGGAGCAGTTTCAGTTTGGAAACCATCTCCAGTCTGGAATGAATCCAAGCCTTCTAGAAAAGCAAAGCCAGCTTCTAAGTCCACATGAAGGTGCGGCCCTTATTCCAGCCCAGCTGGTAAGGGGCAGATTACGTTTTTTCAAAGAAATTTGGATCAATTCTGTTCACAATCTTTGGATTCAGAACATTGTTTCAGAAGGGTACAGAATTGGTTTCAAGATGAGACCTCCTGCAAAGAGATTTTTTCTTTCCCGTGTCCCAGTAAACCCAGTGAAAGCTCAAGCATTTCTGAAATGTGTTTCAGATCTAGAGTTGGCTGGGGTAATTATGCCAGTTCCAGTTCTGGAACAGGGGCTGGGGTTTTATTCGAATCTCTTCATTGTACCAAAGAAGGAGAATTCCTTCAGACCAGTTCTGGATCTAAAAATATTGAATCGTTATGTAAGGATACCAACATTCAAAATGGTAACTATAAGGACTATCCAGCCTTTTGTTCAGCAAGGGCATTATATGTCTACAATAGATTTACAGGATGCATATCTGCATATTCCGATTCATCCAGATCACTATCAGTTTCTGAGATTCTCTTTCCTGGACAAGTATTACCAGTTTGTGGCTCTGCCGTTTGGCCTAGCTACAGCTCCAAGAATTTTTACAAAGGTTCTCGGTGCCCTTCTGTCTGTAATCAGAGAACGGGGTATTGTGGTATTTCCTTATTTGGACGATATCTTGGTACTTGCTCAGTCTTCACATTTAGCAGAATCTCATACGAATCGACTTGTGTTGTTTCTTCAAGATCATGGTTGGAGGATCAATTCACTAAAAAGTTAATTGATTCCTCAGTCAAGGGTAACCTTTTTGGGTTTCCAGATAGATTCAGTGTCCATGACTCTGTCTTTGACAGACAAGAGACGTCTAAAATTGATTTCAGCTTGTCGAAACCTTCAGTCACAATCATTCCCTTCGGTAGCCTTATGCATGGAAATTCTAGGTCTTATGACTGCTGTATCGGACGCGATCCCCTTTGCTCGTTTTCACATGCGACCTCTTCAGCTCTGTATGCTGAACCAATGGTGCAGGGATTACACAAAGATATCTCAATTTATATCTTTAAAACCGATTGTACGACACTCTCTGACGTGGTGGACAGATCACCATCGTTTAGTTCAGGGGGCTTCTTTTGTTCTTCGGACCTGGACTGTAATTTCAACAGATGCAAGTCTTACAGGTTGGGGAGCTGTGTGGGGGTCTCTGACGGCACAAGGGGTTTGGGAATCTCAGGAGGTGAGATTACCGATCAATATTTTGGAACTCCGTGCAATTTTCAGAGCTCTTCAGTCTTGGCCTCTTCTGAAGAGAGAATCGTTCATTTGTTTTCAGACAGACAATGTCACAACTGTGGCATACATCAATCATCAGGGGGGGGACTCACAGTCCTTTGGCTATGAAAGAAGTATCTCTAATTCTGATTTGGGCGGAATCCAGCTCCTGTCTAATCTCTGCGGTTTATATCCCAGGTATAGACAATTGGGAAGCGGATTATCTCAGTCGCCAAACGTTGCATCCGGGCGAATGGTCTCTTCACCCAGAGGTATTTCTTCAGATTGTTCAAATGTGGGAACTTCCAGAAATAGATCTGATGGCTTCTCATCTAAACAAGAAACTTCCCAGGTATCTGTCCAGATCCCGAGATCCTCAGGCGGAGGCAGTGGATGCATTATCACTTCCTTGGAAGTATCATCCTGCCTATATCTTTCCGCCTCTAGTTCTTCTTCCAAAAGTAATCTCCAAGATTCTGAAGGAATGCTCGTTTGTTCTGCTGGTAGCTCCAGCATGGCCTCACAGGTTTTGGTATGCGGATCTTGTCCGGATGGCCTCTTGCCAACCGTGGACTCTTCCGTTAAGACCAGACCTTCTGTGGCAAGGTCCTTTTTTCCATCAGGATCTCAAATCCTTAAATTTAAAGGTATGGAGATTGAACGCTTGATTCTTGGTCAAAGAGGTTTCTCTGACTCTGTGATTAATACTATGTTACAGGCTTGTAAATCTGTATCTAGAGAGATATATTATAGAGTCTGGAAGACTTATATTTCTTGGTGTCTTTCTCATCATTTTTACTGGCATTCTTTTAGAATTCCGAGAATTTTACAGTTTCTTCAGGATGGTTTAGATAAAGGTTTGTCCGCAAGTTCCTTGAAAGGACAAATCTCTGCTCTTTCTGTTCTTTTTCACAGAAAGATTGCTAATCTTCCTGATATTCATTGTTTTGTACAAGCTTTGGTTCGTATAAAACCTGTCATTAAGTCAATTTCTCCTCCTTGGAGTTTGAATTTGGTTCTGGGGGCTCTTCAAGCTCCTCCTTTTGAACCCATGCATTCATTGGACATTAAATTACTTTCTCGGAAGGTTTTGTTCCTTTTGGCCATCTCTTCTGCCAGAAGAGTCTCTGAATTATCTGCTCTTTCTTGTGAATCTCCTTTTCTGATTTTTCACCAGGATAAGGCGGTGTTGCGAACTTCTTTTGAATTTTTACCTAAGGTTGTGAATTCCAACAACATTAGTAGAGAAATTGTGGTTCCTTCATTATGTCCTAATCCTAAGAATTCTAAGGAGAAATCGTTGCATTCTTTGGATGTTGTTAGAGCTTTGAAATATTATGTTGAAACTACTAAATCTTTCCGAAAGACTTCTAGTCTATTTGTCATCTTTTCCGGTTCCAGAAAAGGCCAGAAAGCTTCTGCCATTTCTTTGGCATCTTGGTTGAAATCTTTAATTCATCATGCCTATGTCGAGTCGGGTAAAACTCCGCCTCAAAGGATTACAGCTCATTCTACTAGGTCAGTTTCTACTTCCTGGGCGTTTAGGAATGAGGCTTCGGTTGATCAAATTTGCAAAGCAGCAACTTGGTCCTCTTTGCATACTTTTACTAAATTCTACCATTTTGATGTGTTTCCTTCTTCTGAAGCAGTTTTCGGTAGAAAAGTACTTCAGGCAGCGGTTTCTATTTGAATCTTCTACTTATGTTTTCATTAAACTTTATTTTGGGTGTGGATTATTTTCAGCAGGAATTGGCTGTCTTTATTTTATCCCTCCCTCTCTAGTGACTCTTGCGTGGAAAGATCCACATCTTGGGTAGTCATTATCCCATACGTCACTAGCTCATGGACTCTTGCTAATTACATGAAAGAAAACATAATTTATGTAAGAACTTACCTGATAAATTCATTTCTTTCATATTAGCAAGAGTCCATGAGGCCCACCCTTTTTGTGGTGGTTATGATTTTTTTGTATAAAGCACAATTATTCCAATTCCTTATTTATATGCTTTCGCACTTTTTTTCTTATCACCACACTTCTTGGCTATTCGTTAAACTGATTTGTGGGTGTGGTGAGGGGTGTATTTATAGGCATTTTGAGGTTTGGGAAACTTTGCCCCTCCTGGTAGGAATGTATATCCCATACGTCACTAGCTCATGGACTCTTGCTAATATGAAAGAAATTCATTTATTAGGTAAGTTCTTACATAAATTATGTTTTTTATAATGTGAAAGCACATTATTTTTTCCAGTTCCTCTTTTTGTATGCTTTTTTACTCCTTTTTACACCTCACTACTTGGCTATACGTTAAACTAAAGTTTGTGTGTGGTGGGAGGTGTATTTATAGGCATTTTGTGGTTTGGTGAACTTTGCCCCCTCCTGGTAGGAATGTATATCCCATACGTCACTAGCTCATGGACTCTTGCCACTATGAAAGAAATTCATTTATTAGGTAAGTTCTTACATAAATTATGTTTTTTTGTTTTTTTTTGGTTCAGCACTTGGGTAGGGCTTGCTTGGGTAGACGCTGAACCAAAAATAGGCCGGCTCCTATGCTTACATTCCTGCTTTCTTTCATGTAATTAACAAGAGTCCATGAGCTAGTGACGTATGGGATATACATTCCTACCAGGAGGGGCAAAGTTTCCCAAACCTTAAAATGCCTATAAATACACCCCTCACCACACCCACAAATCAGTTTTTACAAACTTTGCCTCCAAGGGAGGTGGTGAAGTAAGTTTGTGCTAGATTCTACGTTGATATGCGCTCCGCAGCAAGTTGGAGCCCGGTTTTCCTCTCAGCGTGCAGTGAATGTCAGAGGGATGTGAAGAGAGTATTGCCTATTGAATGCAGTGATCTCCTTCTACGGGGTCTATTTCATAAGGTTCTCTGTTATCGGTCGTAGAGATTCATCTCTTACCTCCCTTTTCAGATCGACGATATACTCTTATATTTACCATTACCTCTACTGATTCTCGTTTCAGTACTGGTTTGGCTTTCTACAAACATGTAGATGAGTGTCCTGGGGTAAGTAAGTCTTATTTTCTGTGACACTCTAAGCTATGGTTGGGCACTTTATTTATAAAGTTCTAAATATATGTATTCAAACATTTATTTGCCTTGACTCAGAATGTTCAACTTTCCTTATTTTCAGACAGTCAGTTTCATATTTGGGATTATGCATTGAATTTTCATATTTTTCTTACCTCAAAAATTTGACTTTTTTCCCTGTGGGCTGTTAGGCTCGCGGGGGCTGAAAATGCTTCATTTTATTGCGTCATTCTTGGCGCGGACTTTTTTGGCGCAAAAATTCTTTTCCGTTTCCGGCGTCATACGTGTCGCCGGAAGTTGCGTCATTTTTTGACGTTATTTTGCGCCAAAAATGTCGGCGTTCCGGATGTGGCGTCATTTTTGGCGCCAAAAGCATTTAGGCGCCAAATAATGTGGGCGTCTTATTTGGCGCTAAAAAATATGGGCGTCGCTTTTGTCTCCACATTATTTCAGTCTCATTTTTCATTTGCTTCTGGTTGCTAGAAGCTTGATATTTGGCATTTTTTCCCATTCCTGAAACTGTCTTATAAGGAATTTGATCTATTTTGCTTTATATGTTGTTTTTTCTCTTACATATTGCAAGATGTCTCACGTTGCATCTGAGCCAGAAGATACTACAGGAAAACCACTGCCTGCTGGATCTACCAAAGCTAAGTGTATCTGCTGTAAACTTTTGGTAGCTATTCCTCCAGCTGTTGTTTGTAATAATTGTCATGACAAACTTGTTAAAGCAGATAATATTTCCTTTAGTGATGTACCATTGCCTGTTGCAGTTCCCTCAACATCTAAGGTGCAGAATGTTCCTGATAACATAAGAGATTTTGTTTCTGAATCCATAAAGAAGGCTTTGTCTGTTATTTCTCCTTCTAGTAAACGTAAAAAGTCTTTTAAATCTTCTCTCTCTACAGATGAATTTTTAAATGAACACCATCATTCTGATTCTTTGGACTCTTCTGGTTCAGAGGATTCTATCTCAGAGATTGATGCTGATAAATCTTCATATTTATTTAAGATGGAATTTATTCGCTCTTTACTTAAAGAAGTACTAATTGCTTTAGAAATAGAGGATTCTAGTCCTCTTGATACTAATTCTATACGTTTGGATAAGGTTTTTAAAGCTCCTGCGGTTATTCCAGAAGTCTTTCCTGTTCCTAATGCTATTTCTGCAGTAATTTCCAAGGAATGGGATAAATTGGGTAATTCATTTACTCCTTCTAAACGTTTTAAGCAATTATATCCTGTTCCGCCTGACAGGTTAGAATTTTGGGACAAAATCCCTAAAGTTGATGGGGCTATTTCTACCCTTGCTAAACGTACTACCATTCCTACGTCAGATGGTACCTCGTTTAAGGATCCTTTAGATAGAAAAATTGAATCTTTTCTAAGAAAAGCTTATCTATGTTCAGGTAATCTTCTTAGACCTGCTATATCATTGGCTGATGTTGCTGCAGCTTCAACTTTTTGGTTGGAAACTCTAGCGCAACAAGTAACAAATCGTGATTTTCATGATATTATTATTCTTCTCCAGCATGCTAATAATTTTATCTGTGATGCCATTTTTGATATTATTAGAGTTGATGTTAGGTTTATGTCTCTGGCTATCTTAGCCAGAAGAGCTTTATGGCTTAAGACCTGGAATGCTGATATGGCTTCTAAATCAACTCTACTTTCCATTTCTTTCCAGGGAAACAAATTATTTGGTTCTCAGTTGGATTCTATTATTTCAACTGTTACTGGTGGGAAAGGAACTTTTTTACCACAGGATAAAAAATCTAAAGGTAAAAACAGGGCTAACAATCGTTTTCGTTCCTTTCGTTTCAACAAAGAACAAAAGCCTGATCCTTCGTCCTCAGGAGCAGTTTCAGTTTGGAAACCATCTCCAGTCTGGAATAAATCCAAGCCTGCTAGAAAGGCAAAGCCTGCTTCTAAGTTCACATGAAGGTACGGCCCTCATTCCAGTTCAGCTGGTAGGGGGCAGGTTACGTTTTTTCAAAGAAATTTGGATCAATTCTGTTCACAATCTTTGGATTCAGAACATTGTTTCAGAAGGGTACAGAATTGGTTTCAAGATGAGACCTCCTGCAAAGAGATTTTTTCTTTCCCGTGTCCCAGTAAATCCAGTGAAAGCTCAAGCATTTCTGAATTGTGTTTCAGATCTAGAGTTGGCTGGAGTAATTATGCCAGTTCCAGTTCTGGAACAGGGGATGGGGTTTTATTCAAATCTCTTCATTGTACCAAAGAAGGAGAATTCCTTCAGACCAGTTCTGGATCTAAAATTATTGAATCGTTATGTAAGGATACCAACGTTCAAGATGGTAACTGTAAGGACTATATTGCCTTTTGTTCAGCAAGGGAATTATATGTCCACAATAGATTTACAGGATGCATATCTGCATATTCCGATTCATCCAGATCATTATCAGTTCCTGAGATTCTCTTTTCTAGACAAGCATTACCAATTTGTGGCTCTACCGTTTGGCCTTGCTACAGCTCCAAGAATTTTCACAAAGATTCTCGGTGCCCTTCTGTCTGTAATCAGAGAACAGGGTATTGTGGTATTTCCTTATTTGGACGATATCTTGGTACTTGCTCAGTCTTTACATTTAGCAGAGTCTCATACGAATCGACTTGTGTTGTTTCTTCAAGATCATGGTTGGAGGATCAATTTACCAAAAAGTTCTTTGATTCCTCAAACAAGGGTAACCTTTCTGGGTTTCCAGATAGATTCAGTGTCCATGACTCTGTCTTTAACAGACAAGAGACGTCTAAAATTGATTACAGCTTGTCGAAACCTTCAGTCTCAATCATTCCCTTCGGTAGCCTTATGCATGGAAATTCTAGGTCTTATGACTGCTGCATCGGACGCGATCCCCTTTGCTCGTTTTCACATGCGACCTCTTCAGCTCTGTATGCTGAACCAATGGTGCAGGGATTACACGAAGATATATCAATTAATATCTTTAAAACCGATTGTTCGACACTCTCTAACGTGGTGGACAGATCACCTTCGTTTAATTCAGGGGGCTTCTTTTGTTCTTCCGACCTGGACTGTAATTTCAACAGATGCAAGTCTCACAGGTTGGGGAGCTGTGTGGGGATCTCTGACGGCACAAGGAGTTTGGGAATCTCAGGAGGTGAGATTACCGATCAATATCTTGGAACTCCGTGCAATTTTCAGAGCTCTTCAGTTTTGGCCTCTTCTGAAGAGAGAATCGTTCATTTGTTTTCAGACAGACAATGTCACAACTGTGGCATACATCAATCATCAAGGAGGGACTCACAGTCCTCTGGCTATGAAAGAAGTATCTCGAATTTTGGTTTGGGCGGAATCCAGCTCCTGTCTAATCTCTGCGGTTCATATCCCAGGTGTAGACAATTGGGAAGCGGATTATCTCAGTCGCCAAACGTTGCATCCGGGCGAATGGTCTCTTCACCCAGAGGTATTTCTTCAGATTGTTCAAATGTGGGGGCTCCCAGAGATAGATCTGATGGCCTCTCATCTAAACAAGAAACTTCCCAGGTATCTGTCCAGATCCCGGGATCCTCAGGCGGAGGCAGTGGATGCATTATCACTTCCTTGGAAGTATCATCCTGCCTATATCTTTCCGCCTCTAGTTCTTCTTCCAAGAGTAATCTCCAAGATTCTGAGGGAATGCTCGTTTGTTCTGCTAATAGCTCCGGCATGGCCTCACAGGTTTTGGTATGCGGATCTTGTCCGGATGGCATCTTGCCAACCATGGACTCTTCCGTTAAGACCAGACCTTCTGTCGCAAGGTCCTTTTTTCCATCCGGATCTGAAATCCTTAAATTTAAAGGTATGGAGATTGAACGCTTGATTCTTGGTCAAAGAGGTTTCTCTGACTCCGTGATTAATACTATGTTACAGGCTCGTAAATCTGTATCTCGAGAGATATATTATAGAGTCTGGAAGACTTATATTTCTTGGTGTCTTTCTCATCATTTTTCTTGGCATTCTTTTAGAATACCGAGAATTTTACAGTTTCTTCAGGATGGTTTAGATAAGGGTTTGTCCGCAAGTTCTTTGAAAGGACAAATCTCCGCTCTTTCTGTTCTTTTTCACAGAAAGATTGCTATTCTTCCTGGTATTCATTGTTTTGTACAAGCTTTGGTTCGTATAAAACCTGTCATTAAGTCAATTTCTCCTCCTTGGAGTTTGAATTTGGTTCTAGGGGCTCTTCAAGCTCCTCCGTTTGAACCTATGCATTCATTGGACATTAAATTACTTTCTTGGAAAGTTTTGTTCCTTTTGGCCATCTCTTCTGCTAGAAGAGTTTCTGAATTATCTGCTCTTTCTTGTGAGTCTCCTTTTCTGATTTTTCATCAGGATAAGGCGGTGTTGCGAACTTCTTTTGAATTTTTACCTAAAGTTGTGAATTCCAACAACATTAGTAGAGAAATTGTGGTTCCTTCATTATGTCCTAATCCTAAGAATTCTAAGGAGAAATCGTTGCATTCTTTGGATGTTGTTAGAGCTTTGAAATATTATGTTGAAGCTACGAAATCTTTCCGTAAGACTTCTAGTCTATTTGTTATCTTTTCCGGTTCTAGGAAAGGCCAGAAAGCTTCTGCCATTTCTTTGGCATCTTGGTTGAAATCTTTAATTCATCTTGCCTATGTTGAGTCGGGTAAAATTCCGCCTCAGAGAATTACAGCTCATTCTACTAGGTCAGTATCCACTTCCTGGGCGTTTAGGAATGAAGCTTCAGTTGACCAGATCTGCAAAGCAGCAACTTGGTCCTCTTTGCATACTTTTACTAAATTCTACCATTTTGATGTATTTTCTTCTTCTGAAGCAGTTTTTGGTAGAAAAGTTCTTCAGGCAGCGGTTTCAGTTTGAATCTTCTGCTTATGTTTTTTGTTAAACTTTATTTTGGGTGTGGATTATTTTCAGCAGGAATTGGCTGTCTTTATTTTATCCCTCCCTCTCTAGTGACTCTTGTGTGGAAAGATCCACATCTTGGGTAGTCATTATCCCATACGTCACTAGCTCATGGACTCTTGTTAATTACATGAAAGAAAACATAATTTATGTAAGAACTTACCTGATAAATTCATTTCTTTCATATTAACAAGAGTCCATGAGGCCCACCCTTTTTTGTGGTGGTTATGATTTTTTTGTTTAAAGCACAATTATTCCAATTCCTTATTTTATATGCTTCGCACTTTTTTTCTTATCACCCCACTTCTTGGCTATTCGTTAAACTGATTTGTGGGTGTGGTGAGGGGTGTATTTATAGGCATTTTAAGGTTTGGGAAACTTTGCCCCTCCTGGTAGGAATGTATATCCCATACGTCACTAGCTCATGGACTCTTGTTAATATGAAAGAAATGAATTTATCAGGTAAGTTCTTACATAAATTATGTTTTTTCAAATAAAGATACCAAAAGAACGAATAAAAAATTGTTAATAGGAGTAAATTAGAAAGTTGCTTAAAATTGCATGCTCTATCTGAATCCTGAAAGTTTCATTTTGATTAGACTATTCCTTTAATTCCCCTCGTTTTTGATAATGTTAATTTCTCCTTAGGTGACTCTAACTCATGCGTTGGTTATAAAAGAAGAGTTTGTTTAAAGGGTCACTATAACTATATTTTTACTAATAGTGTTGTTCTTGATTTCAGATGTTTATCTTTCCTAAACGGAAAACAGTACTTTCTCGATCAATAATTAAAAATATTGAAAAGAAACAATACGTTAAAAATATTAGCCATTTAAAACATGTACATTATTTCCTTTACACACCATACAAAGGGGTTAAGTCAAAAGAACTGTAATGTAACAATAATATGTGTGAAACAGCTATTTTTTATGTGTGTGTCAGTTGGTTTCTCAATTTCTATTGGCAGAGAGAGTCCATGAATTAATTCATTACTGTTGGAAATACAACACCTGGCCACCAGGAGTGGGCATAGACACCCCAGCCAAATTCCCCTAATTCCCCACTAAGTCTTTGCCTTGTTTACTAAAATGAGGTAGGCAGAGAACATGCTCTGAAGAAATTGAATCTTAAAGGGACAGTCAAGTCCCAAAAAAACTTTCATGATTCAGATAGAGTATGTAATTTTAAACAACTTTCCAATTTACTTTCATCACCAATTTTTCTTTATTCTCTTGGTATTCTTAGTTGAAATTTCTTAGAACTTAAAGGCCGCCTCTGCATTTGACAGTTTTTCACCACTAGAGGGCGTTATTTCATGTTTCAGATAGATAACATTGAACTCATGCATGTGAATTTACCGAGGAGTGAACACTGATTGACTAAAATGCAAGTCTGTCAAAATAACTAAAATAAGGGGGCAGTCTGCAGAGGCTTAGATACAAGGTAATCACAGGGGTAAAACATGTATTATTCTAACTGTTAGTTATGCAAAACTGGGAAATGGGTAATTAAAGGATTATCTATCTTTTAAAACAGCAAAAATTCTGGTGTTCACTGTCCCTTTAAGTCCTTTAATGGGTGGTTTCCTTGCAAGACAGGACTGGGGTTTTGAAAGTAACCATGCAATCCACTTAGTAAGAGTTGTGGTAAAAGTTAGCTTCTGGATATTTCAGGGAAGCTTCTCTAGCCTCCTTCCAGAGTATATTTGCTAGCACCCCTTCTGGAAACAGGTGTAAGCTTACACTGCTTTCCTTTATGTCTCGGGTCCCTGTCAGAAATGGATGATACTATTAGACCTGAAGGTGCCGTGTCTGCTCCACAGCAGAGACCCTGGAGGGTAAGTCCTTTATACTTATATCTAGACCTTTCCCTATGGGGACCTATGTTATATTAACACATCAGTGGAAAGGGGGACTTATGGTGTCCATCTGGCACCACTTTGCCCTCATAAAGCGGTCTGGGGAGACTTTGTTATAACCTTTATTCAGGATATCATTTTGAGGGCAGTAGGGAATTTACTTATCTTCAGCAGGGTATGTTCTGAGGACCAGACCTTACCTCTGTATTATGTGGGAGACAATCTATGTGGCAATCCTTTATGGAAAGCTCTTAGCCTTTATTTTCTTTAAGGGCTATATATGTTTTCCGGGAGGACGATTTATGACTGTGTGAAACTTTTCTATTGCGCCCTTTCTCTGTATTTCCAAGGGTGGGCTTTACAGGGCATCGCTTCACGTTGTCAGGCACACTCTCTCACTCTGTCTTCAGCTCCCATCGTGGTTGGAGGTTTAGGGAGCTGTTAGTGAAGGCTGTTCTGCAAATATAAACTGTGCAGAGCAGGATAGAGGTGCTGTGTAAGGGGTTTGTGTTCCTGGTTGGATTTGTTTTTAATATCTCACACACGGATTAGGGTCCTATACCAAAATCATGGAGGACAATTTAAATTTTTCTTTCGAGGATGGTCAATATCCTATTATCCAGTCTGATATATGCATGTTTTGTGGGAGACCAAGGTTTGGCCATCTGCACAATGTTGTTTCATTTACTTGTCCTCTGTTCTTAAGTCTAAATTCAGAGACTCTTAAGTTAATCCCTGTTTTCTCTAAGGGAATTAACTCTTCAGAGCCCTCCACCTCTCAGGACTCCAGGATATGCCACAACTTTTTCCTCAGTCCCTGTCTCCTAACACTGCACATGCATTACCCTGTGCTTCAGCACAGTCTTCTTCTGTGATTTGTCTACCAGTAGACTGCAGCACAGCTGCAGTCAGCTATTTCTGCTGCGTTAAGTGCCTTCCCTGTAACAGGCAAGAGAAAGGTCAAGCTTGTTACCCCTGACAGGGTAATCAGTACTCCTGTGGAGACTGCGTTGGTCGCTCTCAGCATTCTGAGGATGATCATTCCTCAGTAGCTTCTGAGGGTGAACTCTCCTCTTCTGACTCTCAGTGGAGGAAACAAATAGCGGAGGGGATTTAAACTCGAACATCTTTGTTTTTTACTCAAGGAGGTCTTATCGACTCTGGATGTCCCTGAGCCGAAGTCTTCTGAGGAACCAAACTTCCTAAGCTGTATATGGTATATCAAACCAGGCCTAAAGCTCTGGAGGTTTGCATGGTGGACCGGTTTGCATGGTGGACATTATTTCCAAAGAATGAGAGAATCCAGGGATTCCCTTTTCCCTGTCTTATCATTTTAAGAAGCTGTTCACAGTACCTGACTGTCATCTGGAATTATGGAGTACCATTCCCAAGATGGATGGTGCCATCTTCGCTCTGGCTAAGCGTATAACTATTCCTCTTAAAGATAGTACCTCCTTCAGAGACCCCATTGACAGAAAGATGGAGGGGTACTTAAGGAGACTGTTTAATCAATCGGGCCTGCTCTTTCAACCTGCTGCGGGCATAGCGGTGGTCGCTACAGCCGCAACCTTCTGGTGCAACGCTTTATCTGAGATGGTGCTAGTTGAGACTCCATTGGAGGACATCCAGGATCGGATTAAGGCCCTCAAGACAGCCAATTGTTTTATTTGTGATGCTATCATGCAGATCATCCATCTTAATGCTAAGTCTTCCGGCATTGCTGTCCTTTCAGGGAGAGCTCTCTGGCTAAAATCATGGTCAGCTGATATGGTCTCTAAATCAAGACTTCTTTCCTTAGCGTTTAAGGGGAAGATTTTATTTGGTCCAGGCCTTAATTCTTTTATTTCCACTGTGACCGGGTGGAATGGTGCCTTCCTCCCTCAGGACAAGATATCTAGCTCTAAGGGTCGCCAGTTGGGAAATTTTCATCCCTTTCATACTAACTAGGGACAGAGATCCTCTGCCTCCTCCAAGTCGGACCAATCTAAAAATACCTGGATACCTAGTCAATCCTGGAACAAGAGCAAGCAGTCCAAGAAGCCCTCCGCTGACAACAAATCTGCATGGAGGGGTAGCTCCGACCTGGAATCGGAGTGTATAGGGGGCAGACTATCCTTTTTCCGGGACGCTTGGTTGCGGGATGTTCAGGACCCCCCTGGGTCTTATACATAGTTTCCCACGGGTACTAGATAGGTTGTTGATCTCGACCTCCAAGAGGCAGATTCCTTCTGTCAAGGCTTTTTTCAAAACCAGAAAAGAAGACAGCCTTTTTAAATTGCATAAGAGACCTAGCTTCCATGGGGTTGAATGTTCCAGTGCCCCCCTCAGATCAGGGTCAGGGGTTTTATTCAAATCTCTTTGTTGTTCCCAAGAAAAAGGGAGCTTTTTGTCCCATTCTGTATTTAAAGTGTCTCAACAAGTTTCTGAAGGTTCATTCCTTCAAGATGGAGACAATCAGATCCATCCTTTCTGTTAGTCCAGAAGGGTCAATTCATGACCACTATAGATCTGAAGGAGGCATACCTACATGTTCCGATCCACAAGGATCATTTAAAGTTTGTGACAATGGATACCAGTCTAATTGGCTGGGGTGCTGTTTGGGGCCCCTTGAGGGCACGGGGAACCTGTTCGCTAAGTCTTCCCTTCCCATCAACATTCTGGAACTGAGGGCCATCTTCAATGCTCTGATGGCGTGGCCTCAACTTCGTTCTGTCCGCTTTATCAGATTCTAGTCAGACAACATTACATCTGTAGCCTATATCAAACATCAGGGGGAAACGACAAGTTCCCTGGCAATGAGAGGTGTGTCTCACATCCTTTAGTGGGCAGAGTCCTGCAATTGCCACATCTCGGCCATTCATATACCGGGGTGGACAATTGGGAAGCAGACTTCCTAAGCAGACGAACCTTCCATCCTGTGGAGTGGTCTCTTCATCAGGAAGTGTTTTCCGAGATAACTCTCAGGTGGGGAGTTCCGGAGATAGAACTCATGGCGTCTTGTCTCAATACCAAACTGTCCAGCAAGTCTCAAGCAACATTAGTGGACGCGTTAGCGGTTCTGTGGAGATTCAAGCTTATCTATTTGTTTCCTCCATTTGCTCTCCTTCCCCGGGTGATCGCCTGCGTCAAACAAGAGTGGGCCTCAGTGATTCTAACAGCGTGGCCATGCAGAACTTGGTTTGCAGACCTCGTGAAGATGTCATCATCTCCTCCTTGTAGGTAACCTCAGCGGGAGGACCTTCTTCTTCAAGGTCCGTTTCTTTACCAAAATCTAGAGTCTCTGAGGCTGACTGCGTAGAGATTGAACACCTAGTACTGTCCAAAAGAGGTTTTTCTCAGAGTCATTGATGCTCTGATTCAGGCTCATAAGCTGGTTACTCGTCATATTTATCACAAGGTGTGGCTCACCTATCTGGCTTGGTGCGAGGAATGAGGTTTCCCTTGGCACAAGGTGAAAGTCCCTCGGATTCCTTTGTTTCTCCAAGTAGGTTTGGAGAAAGGTTTGTCGGCCTGTTCTCTCAAGGGGCAGATTTCTGCTCTTTCTGTTTCATAAACGGTTTGCTAACCTTCCTGAATGTCAGTCTTTTGTTCAGGCCGTTGTTAGGATTAGGCCTGTGTTTAAACCTGTTGCTCCCCCCTGGAGCCTTAATCTTGTTCTTCAACACGCTCTGTTTTAGCCTATGCATTCTGTCGACATTAAATTGTTGCCCTGGAACGTTTTGTTTTTGTTAGCTATCTAGCTATCTCTTCTGCTTGCAGAGTTTCTTGATTATCTGCCTTACAGTGCCATCCTCCCTTTTTCCCCCTATTTTCCATGCGGATAAAGCTGTCTTACATACAAGTTAGGTTTTCTACCTAAGGTTGTCTCTACCCGCAATATCAATCAGGAAATTGTAGTTCCTTTTTTTTGTCCTAATCCTCCTCCTCAGAAGAAACGTTTGTTACACAATTTGGATGTGGTGCGAGTATTAAAATTCTATCTTCATACTACCAAGAATTTTAGGCAATCCTCTTCCTTATTCGCTTTGTATACTGGTAAGTGCAGGGGTCGAAAAGCCACTAAGACTACTCTTTTTGGCTAAAATTCAATACCCAAGCTACTTTTGTATACTTAGTACCCTCAGAAAGATAGTACAGTACTGTAATCAGCAAGGTAAAAGTTTTTGTTTAAAATATATATAGACTATTTGCAGATTTGGGGGGAAATGTTTTTTTTAACATTTTATTTTTAATAAAATATTAATTTAAAAGTCTGTATTTCAGAATTAAGTTTGGATTTTGAATTTCCGGATTTATACTTTTTTTTTTTTTATCTCGTATTTTTAAACATAAATATATTATTGGATCTGTATTTGTAGCACTGTTTTTTGTATATACATTTTAATATAGTTACCTAGGTTTTCCTCCTTTGGACTTCACTGCTACACATTTACTGTGAAATAAAAGATGATATATTCCATGTTCCATTTTTAGTCTATAAACAAAACACATCTCTGCTCATACCATAATGGCTTATAAAAAAAAATTGAGCACAAGGGAAAATAAATAAATAGATGAGATTGGACATTTATACTGAGCTGACGACCTTACTAATAGAGTTTTTCTTCTCCTTGCTATCTATACAAATCAGGTAAATGCTATTTACTGTTGGAAATAAACGGCAACACTGGATTAATGTTCACATTCGCCCTATTGCTTTTTGTTTGTAAACAGTCTAGTTTGATCTACAGATTATCTCATCTAATATATAAAGGGATATCAATAGGGGGGATTTTTAGACTCTTTTTGATAATCCTCCCTAGTGTGTTTTTTACTTTACTTTTTTTACCTTTTTTAATAGTAGTTTATCTTGGAAATATAATATTCAAATTAATTAATGCAAGCCCTTTTGCAAAAATAGAAATCAAAGTCAGAATTGTGTAACAGTTTTACAAAGTGTTATTGCACTTTATACCTATCTAAATTAATAAGCTGAATTATGAGCTCTTTTACTATAAATTAAGGTTATTGATTATTCTTTTTTATTATTGAAAGAGCTTTACAATAAATAACAAATCAAATGAGTCATTTTTGCTTTCTTTTTGTCAGCCGGAGGCGATATCTGCTTTCACATCCGATCCAGCCCTGCTATCATTTGCTGACTACTTTTGCAAAGCAACTGCTGATATGGGCCAGGTAAGCACATGCTTGATATTAAAGGGAAAATGCTGCAAATCACGCCGTCTTGCCCGTAAAACCTCTTAAATCATAATTTGAAACAAATACAGCTGTATTAGTAAGTACGTTCTATTCACTAGCTGATATAGACTTGATTAAGGCTGCACCATGGCCAAAATATGTGTATGTATTATGCCTGTTTGATTTTATTTATTTATTTATTTATTAGTTATTTCATTAAAGATAATCATGTTACATACCTTTTCTCTTGTTAAGTGTGTTCAGTCCACGGGTCATCCATTACTTATGGGATATATTCTCCTTCCCAACAGGAAGTTGCAAGAGGATCACCCAAGCAGAGCTGCTATATAGCTCCTCCCCTCACATGTCATATCCAGTCATTCTCTTGCAACTCTCAACAAAGAAGGAGGTCGTGAGAGGAGTTAGGAGTTTTTTTACTTAATTATTCTTCAATCAAAAGTTTGTTATTTTAAATGGCACCGGAGTGTGCTGTTTTTTCTCTCAGGCAGTATTTAGAAGAAGAATCTGCCTGTGTTTTCTATGATCTTAGCAGACGTAACTAAGATCCACTGGCTGTTCTCGTACATTCTGAGGAGTGGGGTAACTTCAGAAAAGGGAATAGCATGCGGGGTCCCCTGCAAATGAGGTATGTGCAGTAAAATATTTTCTAAGGAATGGAATTGACTAAGAAAACACTGCTGATACCCATATGATGTAAGTACAGCCTTAAATGCAGTAGTAGCGACTGGTATCAGGCTGATAAATGTATGCGCAGTAGAGTTATTTTCTAGGGAATGGAATTTGACTGAGAAAATAATGTTAATACTGAAATAATGTATGAGCCTTAACTGCAGTAGAAGCGACTGGTAGCAGGCTTAGTGATAACTTTACATAACATTTGAAATGTTTGTTTTGAAAACGTTTACTGGCATGTTAATCGTTTTGTGAGGTACTTGGTGATAAATCTTTTGGGGCATGATTTTTTTCCACATGGCTAACGTATATTTCTGCATAGAAACCGTTATATCAGGTCTCCCACTGTTGTAATATGAGTGGGAGGGGCCTTTTTTTTTTTTTTTTTTTTTTTTTTGCGCTTTGTTGCGCAGTTAAAATTCAATCACAGTCTTCCTGCTTCTTCCTCCTTGATCCACGACGTCTCCAGAGAGCTCAGGGGTCTTCAAAATTTATTTTTGAGGGAGGTAATCAGTCACAGCAGACCTGTGACAGTGTGTTTGACTGTGATAAAAACGTTAATTGTTAAATTGATTATCCGTTTTGGGTATTAAGGGGTTAAATCATCCTTTTGCTAGTGGGTGCAATCCTCTGCTAATTTCATACATTTACTGTTAAAATTTGGTTGCTATAACTGAATTAGTTCATTGTTATTTCAACTGTGACAGTTTTTTTGTGGTTTTAAAAAGCGCAGCAGCGTTTTTTATATTGCTTGTAAATTTATTGAAAGTATTTTCCAAGCTTGCTAGCCTCATTGCTAGTCTGTTTAAACATGTCTGATACAGATGAATCTGCTTGTTCATTATGTTTAAAAGCCAATGTGGAGCCCAATAGAAATATGTGTACCAATTCAATCACAGTCTTCCTGCTTCTTCCTCCTTGATCCAGGACGTCTCCAGAGAGCTCAGGGGTCTTCAAAATTTATTTTTGAGGGAGGTAATCAGTCACAGCAGACCTGTGACAGTGTGTTTGACTGTGATAAAAACGTTAACTGTTAAATTGATTATCCGTTTTGGGTATTAAGGGGTTAAATCATCCTTTTGCTAGTGGGTGCAATCCTCTGCTAATTTCATACATTTACTGTTAAAATTTGGTTGCTATAACTGAATTAGTTCATTGTTATTTCAACTGTGACAGTTTTTTTGTGGTTTTAAAAAGCGCAGCAGCGTTTTTTATATTGCTTGTAAATTTATTGAAAGTATTTTCCAAGCTTGCTAGCCTCATTGCTAGTCTGTTTAAACATGTCTGATACAGATGAATCTGCTTGTTCATTATGTTTAAAAGCCAATGTGGAGCCCAATAGAAATATGTGTACCAATTGTATTGATGTTACTTTAAATAAAAGTCTGTCTTTACCGGTAAAGAAATTATCACCAGACAACGAGGGGGAAGTTATGCCGGCTAACTCTCCTCACGTGTCAGTACCTTCGCCTCCCGCTCAGGAGGTGCGTGATATTGTGGCGCCAAGTACATCAAGGCCCTTACAAATCACTTTGCAAGATATGGCTAATGTTATGACAGAAGTATTATCTAACTTGCCTGAGTTAAGAGGCAAGCGCGATAGCTCTGGGTTAAGGACAGAGCGTGCTGATGACACGAGAGCCATGTCCGATACTGCGTCACAATTTGCAGAACATGAGGACGGAGAGCTTCATTCTGTGGGTGACGGATCTGATCCAGGGAGACCGGATTCAGAAATTTCAAATTTTAAATTTAAGCTTGAGAACCTCCGTGTATTGCTAGGGGAGGTGTTAGCGGCTCTGAATGATTGTGACACGGTTGCAATCCCAGAGAAATTATGTAGGCTGGATAAATACTTTGCGGTACCGGTGTGTACTGACGTTTTTCCTATACCTAAAAGGCTTACAGAGATTATTAGCAAGGAGTGGGATAGACCCGGTGTGCCTTTTTCCCCTCCTCCGATATTTAGAAAAATGTTCCCAATAGACGCTACCACACGAGACTTATGGCAGACGGTCCCTAAGGTGGAGGGAGCAGTTTCTACTTTAGCTAAGCGTACCACTATCCCGGTGGAGGATAGTTGTGCTTTCTCAGATCCAATGGATAAAAAATTAGAAGGTTACCTTAAGAAAATGTTTGTTCAACAAGGTTTTATATTACAGCCCCTTGCATGCATTGCGCCCGTCACCGCTGCGGCGGCATTCTGGTTTGAGTCTCTGGAAGAGGCTATTCGCACAGCACCATTGGATGAGATTATGAACAAGCTTAAAGCACTTAAGCTAGCTAAAGAGTTCTCTATTACCACTCACAAGGGTCCCCTTTCTAGGGACTCTTATAGATTCTGTAGAGATGAAGATTTACCTGACGGAGTCCAGGTTATCAAAAATTCTAAATGCTTGCCGTGTCCTTCATTCCATTCCAAGCACGTCAGTAGCTCAGTGCATGGAAGTAATCGGCTTAATGGTCGCGGCAATGGACATAGTGCCATTTGCGCGCCTACATCTCAGACCGCTGCAATTATGCATGCTAAGTCAGTGGAATGGGGATTACTCAGATCTGTCCCCTCTACTGAATCTGGACCAGGAGGCCAGAGATTCTCTTCTCTGGTGGTTGTCTCGGGTCCATCCGTCCAAAGGAATGACCTTTCGCAGGCCAGATTGGACGATTGTAACAACAGATGCCAGCCTACTAGGCTGGGGCGCAGTCTGGAACTCCCTGAAGGCTCAGGGATCGTGGACTCAGGAGGAGAAACTCCTCCCAATAAACATTCTGGAATTAAGAGCAATATTCAATGCTCTTCTAGCTTGGCCTCAGTTAGCAACTCTGAGGTTCATCAGATTTCAGTCGGACAACATCACGACTGTGGCTTACATCAACCATCAAGGGGGAACCAGGAGTTCCCTAGCGATGTTAGAAGTCTCGAAGATAATTCGCTGGGCAGAGTCTCACTCTTGCCACCTGTCAGCGATCTACATCCCAGGCGTGGAGAACTGGGAGGCGGACTTTCTAAGTCGCCAGACCTTTCATCCGGGGGAGTGGGAACTTCACCCGGAGGTCTTTGCCCAACTGATTCTTCTTTGGGGCGAACCGGAACTGGATCTCATGGCATCTCGCCAGAACGCCAAACTTCCTTGTTACGGATCCAGGTCCAGGGAGCGGTGCTGATAGATGCACTAGCAGCCCCTTGGGTTTTCAACATGGCCTATGTGTTTCCACCGTTTCCTTTGCTGCCTCGACTGATTGCCAAGATCAAACAGGAGAGAGCATCTGTGATTCTGATAGCACCTGCGTGGCCACCCAGGACCTGGTATGCAGACCTAGTGGACATGTCGTCCTGTCCACCATGGTCTCTGCCTCTGAGGCAGGACCTTCTAATTCAGGGTCCTTTCAACCATCCAAGCCTAATTTCTCTGAGGCTGACTGCATGGAGATTGAACGCTTGATTCTATCAAAGCGTGGTTTCTCTGAGTCGGTTATTGATACATTAATACAGGCTCGGAAACCTGTTACCAGAAAAATTTACCATAAGATATGGCGTAAATATTTATATTGGTGTGAATCCAAGAGTTACTCATGGAGTAAGGTTAGGATTCCTAGGATATTGTCTTTTCTACAAGAGGGTTTAGAAAAGGGCTTATCTGCTAGTTCGTTAAAGGGACAGATCTCTGCTCTGTCTATTCTTTTACACAAACGTCTGGCAGAAGTTCCAGACGTTCAGGCTTTTTGTCAGGCTTTAGCTAGGATTAAGCCTGTGTTTAAGACTGTTGCTCCGCCGTGGAGCTTAAACTTAGTTCTTAAAGTTCTCCAAGGTGTTCCGTTTGAACCCCTTCATTCCATTGATATTAAGCTGTTATCTGTTTTTGATGGCTATTTCCTCGGCTCGAAGAGTCTCTGAGTTATCTGCCTTACATTGTGATTCTCCTTATCTGATTTTTCATTCAGACAAGGTAGTTCTGCGTACTAAACCTGAGTTTTTACCTAAGGTAGTTTCTAACAGGAATATCAATCAAGAGATTGTTGTTCCATCATTATGTCCTAATCCTTCTTCAAAGAAGGAACGTCTTTTGTATAATCTGGACGTAGTCCGTGCCCTGAAGTTCTACTTACAGGCAACTAAAGATTTTCGGCAAACTTCTTCTCTGTTTGTCGTTTATTCTGGACAGAGGAAAGGTCAAAAGGCTTCGGCCACCTCTCTCTCTTTTTGGCTTCGTAGCATAATACGTTTAGCCTATGAGACTGCTGGACAGCAGCCCCCTGAAAGAATTACAGCTCATTCCACTAGAGCTGTGGCTTCCACCTGGGCCTTTAAGAATGAGGCCTCTGTTGAACAGATTTGCAAGGCTGCAACTTGGTCTTCACTTCATAACTTTTCAAAATTTTACAAATTTGACACTTTTGCTTCTTCGGAGGCTGTTTTTAGGAGAGAGGTTCTACAGGCAGTGGTTCCTTCTGTTTAATGTTCCTGCCTTGTCCCTCCCATCATCCGTGTACTTTAGCTTTGGTATTGGTATCCCATAAGTAATGGATGACCCGTGGACTGAACACACTTAACAAGAGAAAACATAATTTATGCTTACCTGATAAATTTATTTCTCTTGTAGTGTGTTCAGTCCACGGCCCGCCCTGTCTTTTTTTAAGGCAGTTCTAAATTTTAATTAAAACTCCAGTCACCACTGCACTCTATAGTTTCTCCTTTCTTGTCTTGTTTCGGTCGAATGACTGGATATGACATGTGAGGGGAGGAGCTATATAGCAGCTCTGCTTGGGTGATCCTCTTGCAACTTCCTGTTGGGAAGGAGAATATATCCCATAAGTAATGGATGACCCGTGGACTGAACACACTACAAGAGAAATAAATTTATCAGGTAAGCATAAATTATGTTTTTAAACAAACCGCAACGTAAATAACAAGTAAACTGAGATTGTGAAAGCAAGTGAGCATTATTGCATTATGGGGGGCCTGTCCCTTAAGACAATAATGGTCAAAGTTAATCATATTCAACAAGTTTGAATAATTAGTATAACAAAGCAAGTAGAGTGAGTAATGATAGGAAAAAATGCAGCAGGTATAGACTACTACAGAGAAAAAAAGGGAAGTAGGCGGTGGAAAGTTCAGGAACATATAAAAAGATGCCATACATAAGGGATTATGAAAGTGTAGAGGAATGGGCATCCCCCCATCTTGCGATACCCTACTATCTGAAGTTCCTTTTATACTGTGCCCAATAGAAGTGCAATACAGACTGATTTAAGATAGCTTTTTTATAATTATGAAGAACTGTAACTCAAAAGACATTATGAAAGAATAAAACAGGTTTCTTTGCTTGTTGTCACAAAGTTTTAAAAACTTGAAGAAATTTCACAGAACATGTTTATAAATAAAAATATTACAATAAAATATATTACTAATGACAATACATAAGAAATGTAAAATCACAACCAACTGAAAGTGCATTACAGTAAAAAAAATATAACAGTGCACCGTTTAATCATGGGGACAACACTATGGGATATATTACATTGACTGGTAAGCTTTACCAATGCTCTCATTACATGTCCAACTCCATTAAAGTCTATGGAGTTGGAAATGTGAACAGAGCATTGGTAACACTTACCAATCAAATGTAATCTAAATCTTGTCATATAATTGTAGGATGAGTGTTCATAGGAATTAACTTAATTGGTCCTATGAACACTCTTCCTGCAATTATATAAGCTAAGGATGTTCCTCAGAGTACAGTATGTTTTGAGCATAATTGTGCAAGATGAGAACTAGCAGTATAACAGGCAATCTAGCAATTAGAATACATTTTTCAAAAGTTAGTGGCAAGTTCTTTTTAAGGAACAGAATCATCTCTGCATGTTCAGCTTTAATTTCTTTTATCAGTTAGGACATTTGACACTAAGCTGAACAGTCTTTCACTTTTCACACTACTTTATGGGGCAGAAAGATATTTTTGGGCCATTAAATCTCAGTTTATTAACTGCCCAGTACTTCAGGAGTTTGTCTGAATGAGGTACAGAGATCTCTCCCAGGTAGGCTTCCAGCTGTATAGTAGCAGCTTTTGAAGCACTCCTTTCAAACGTACAAAATACAATAACAGCAATTTTTATTGGCAGAACAGAAGTGAACAATTTTTAGTCTCCATTCCAACTTAAAATTAAATGGGAACATGGGTATCTGTTTAAGTATCAAAGTATTTGCACGAGTACAAGTACTGGTGCAAGTACTTGGTATCAGTACCGATACTGATACTAGTATCGGTGCAATCCTACATAGAACACAACTAACTTTTTATAAAAACTATATTTCTCCAGAATGAGGAGCTCATTTGTTCTATTGAGCCATTCCTGCTCTGTTGGAGCAGATTGGGACTTCCATCGTTGAGCAATAATGGACCTGGCTTTATTCAGGTCAATATGGAATTAAGAGTGTCTTGTTTTGCAAGTAAATTTAGCGGAGTGATATAGAGTAGGGCTAATTCAGGGAAAAGAGGTATATCTTTACCAGTTAGATGTTGGAGAAAATTCTCAATTGCCCTCCAAAAAGGAGAGAGGTTATCAGGATGATGCCTGATTGATTTTAACATGTGTTTATAATAAATAATAATACTTTTAGTAGTTTCTAAGCACCCTTTGTTTTTTGTTGTTTTTTTTTTTTGGGGGGGGGGGTTATACATAAAAATAGCTTTCTCATGCCAATTTAAA
Source organism: Bombina bombina (assembly GCF_027579735.1). Classification (NCBI taxonomy): domain Eukaryota; kingdom Metazoa; phylum Chordata; class Amphibia; order Anura; family Bombinatoridae; genus Bombina; species Bombina bombina. The sequence goes on along the minus strand of NC_069502.1, from coordinate 952,217,106 downwards.
ATTGATTTTTATTTTTTATTATTTCTTTAATATGGTGGTGAGAGTCAAGTTGGCTTGACGTGTGGGATTGAATTCCTGCCACTAGGGGGAGACAAAGATCCCCAAACAACAAGAGCTTTTAAGTCCTCCCACCTTCCTGTATTATTTTGTTCTTTGCCTCCCAGGAGGAAGACGAAGATTAGAGGTGTTCCAGTTTCTACATTAACATGGGTGCTGAGACCAATGTGTGAGACCTTTTACCCCTGCATTGCTGATTTCTGGATTCTGGGGTATAGGGGTACTTGGTTATTGGCACAGTACTTTCTTATTGGATTTCAGCCATAACCTCCCTTAGCCGCCTCATGTGGGATCATTGTGTACACCTCTCCTATATACTCTGCTGTTACCTTAACAGCACTAGATCGGCTCTCTACTGGATACAGCTTCTTCTTTACTGGTAAGCTCAGTGGAGTGGGTGCTGCTTTCAGTTAAGTGATATGCACTCACCTAGCCCAGAGGCTATTTGTAGATCCACTTTTTAGGTATAGCATAGCCTGGGGACCCAGATAACCCTCACAGACACTCAATATTTTATATCACAGACACTTTGTATTTTTCTGATTTTAGACCGATTAGATTGTTTTATTACAAAACTAATTTGAGGAGGACTTGTGCACCACTTTGAACATTAAATCTGCATGAATGTGCGGCCCCCATTCCAGATTCTGTTCTGCTATGGGGTAGAAAAAATCTCTTTCAGAAGGCCTGGTTTCATTCAGTTCAGGATCCCTGTGTTTTAAAGGTCATTCCCAGGTTTACAGGATAGGTTTTCAAGCGAGGCCTTATCAAGGAACGTTCCCTTCTGTCCAATTTCAAAAAAATTATTTGAAGGCAGCTGACTCCTTTCAATGAGTCAGATCTGGAGCATATGGGGATTATTCATCCTGTCCGTGTTTCAGAGCAGGTTCAGGGGTTCTATTCCAATCTCTTTATTGTTCCAAAAGAGGAGAGAACTTTCAGACCCATATTGGATTTGAAGACTCTAAACAAGTTTTTGAGCATTCCAACCTCCAAAAAGGAAGCCATTTGTACAATTATACCTCTAGTCCAACAGGGTTTGTTTATGTTTACAATAGACTTGAAAGATGCATACCTTCATTAACCTATTCACAAGTAGTATTATCAGTTCCTCAGTTTTGAATTTCACAACAACATTACCAGTTTATTACCTTACATTTCGGTTGGCCACCACCCCATGCGTATTCACCAAGTTTTGGATACTTTGTTGGCTGTGTTCAGAACTCATGACATTTCGGTAGACCCATACCTAGACAATATTTTTGTTAAGGCTCCATCCCTTTCTCTAGTGTTTTCTCAGACTCTGAGTCTCCTATCTTTCCTACAAGATTACAGATGGAAGATAAATGTTCTAAAGAGCTCTTTGTTCCCCAGTACCACAGTTTGTTTTCTGGGAGTTTCCATAGACTCTGTTTCCATGCGCCCATCTTTAAGACTCCAGCAGACTGAAATTTCAGAACGCATTTTTTCTTCTTCAGGGTACTGCTTCTCCAACAGTATCTCAATGTATGGAAGGTGTGGGTCTTATGGTGGTGGTATCGAACGTGCTTAATTTTGCTCACTTTCACTTATGTCCTCTTCAGTAAAACAATCCCTATGATGGTGGATAGACAATCCGTTCTTAGCCCTTAAGGCTTCCTTTCTTCATCCATCTTAGGCTATAGTGACAGCAGATGCCAGTCTTTCAGGCTGGGGGCGCGGTCTGGGAAGCTGGGAGAGCACAAGAAGTTTGGTTTCCTCAGGAGATAAGGTTTCTTATAAACATTCTGGAACTCTGAGCAATTCTTCAAGCTCTTCAGTCGTGGCCTCTTCTAAAGCAAATTAAATATATTTGATTCCAGTCAGACATACATCAATCATCAGGGAGGAATTTTGAAGCACAGAGGTTTTTCAGGTGTGATAGGTGATACTCTTTTGTAGGTGAGAGCCAGTATTGAGAAAAATATCATAAAATATGGAAGATATATTTTTGTTGCTGTGAATCTTAAAGTTTCAGTGCCATGCCTTTAGAATTCCTAGAATTCTCCAATATGTTCAGGATCGATTAGATAAGGTTTTATTTACAAGTTCTTTGAAGGGTCAAATTTCTGCTTCTAGTGCTCTTCATACACAGCAGGACTGCTAACAAACTTGCATTTTAGTGTACTGTAGGAAGTGCTACTGCTCATTACTAATCATTACTAAAGGACCTCACTATCCCTCTAAGCAGACTGTGCTCCAGGTCCTCTCACCAGCAGCAATGTTTACTGAATTGTTTCTGTTCTCTGTCCAGGGGGAACTTAGTTCCTCCTGCAAAAATAGTGCAGGAACTCTGTTCCCATGCGTTCCCGCTGGACTTGACACCTGAAATTGGTAACCTTTCTTCGAAAAGCCTTTTTCAGCAAGCATTTCTACTGTAGAAGTTGCTTCTGCTTTTTGGTGTTTCAAATCTCAGAAGATTCTGTGGATGAAGATTTTCAAAATTGTTTGAAACTTCTAAAGTTGATGATTGTGGTCTCAAATTGTTCAGATGTGGGGGCTTCCAGAAATAGATCTGATGGCATCTCATCTAAACAAAAAACTTCCCAGGTACCTGTCCAGGCCTCAGGCGGAAGCAGTGGATGCATTGACACTTCCTCTGTGTTATCAACCTGCTTATATTTTCCCGCCTCTAGTTCTTCTTCCAAGAGTGATCTCCAAAATCATCATGGAGCAATCGTTTGTGCTGCTGGTAGCTCCAGCATGGCCTCACAGGTTTTGGTATGCGGATCTTGTTCGGATGTTCAGTTGCCAACCTTGGCCACTTCCTCTAAGGCCAGACCTTTTATCTCAAGGTCCATTTTTCTATCAGGATCTCAAATGATTAAATTTGAAGGTATGGAAATTGAACGCTTAGTGCTTAGTCATAGAGGTTTCTCTGACTCAGTGATTAATACTATGTTGCAGGCTCGTAAATCTGTTTCTAGAAAGATTTATTATCGAGTTTGGAAGACTTACATTTCATCGTGTTCTTCACATAAATTCTCTTGGCATTCTTTCAGAATTCCTAGAATTTTACAGTTTCTTCAGGATGGTTTGGATAAAGGTTTGTCTGCAAATTCCTTGAAAGGACAAATCTCTGTTCTTTCTGTTTTATTTCACAGAAAGATTGCTAAACTTCCTGATATTCATTGTTTTGTGTAGGCTTTGGTTCGTATCAAGCCTGTCATTAAATCAATCTCTCCTACTTGGAGTCTTAATTTAGTTTTGAAGGCTTTACAGACTCCTCCATTTGAGCCTATGCATTCTTTGGACATTAAACTACTTTCTTGGAAAGTGTTGTTTCCTTTGGCCATCTCTTCTGCTAGAGTTTCTGAATTATCTGCTCTCTCTTGTGAATCTCCTTTTCTGATTTTTCATCAGGATAAGGCGGTTTTGCGGATTTCATTTAAATTCTTACCTAAGATTGTGAATTCTAACAACATTAATAGAGAAATTGCTGTCCCTTCCTTGTGTCCTAATCCTAAGAATTCTTTGGAGAGATCCTTAAATTTTTTGGATGTGGTAAGACCTTTGAAATATTATGTTGAAGCTACTAAAGATTTCAGGAAGACTTCTAGTCTATTTGTTATATTTTCTGGTTCTATGAAAGGTCAGAATGCTTCTGCTGTTTCCTTGACTTCGTGGTTAAAGCTTTTGATTCATCAAGCTTATTTGGAGTCGGGTCAAGCCCCGCCTCAGAGAATTACAGCTCATTCTACTAGATCAGTCTCCACTTCGTGGGCTTTTAAGAATGAAGCTTCAGTTGATCAGATTTGCAAAGCAACAACTTGGTCTTCTTTGCATACATTTACTAAATTCTACCGTTTTGATGTATTTGCTTCTTCGGAAGCAGTTTTTGGTAGAAAAGTTCTTCAGGCAGCTGTTTCAGTTTGATTCTTCTGCTTATGTTTTAAGTTTTTCTTTTCATTTATGAGAATAAACTTATATTTTGGGTTGTGGATTAATTTTTTTCAACAAAAAATGGCTGTTTTTATTTTTATGCCTCCCTCTCTAGTGACTCTTGCATGGAGTTCCACATCTTGGGTATTGCTATCTCATACGTCACTAGCTCATGGACTCTTGACAATTACATGAAAGAAAACATAATTTATGTGAGAACTTACCTGATAAATTCATTTCTTTCATATTGGCAAGAGTCCATGAGGCCCACCCCTTTTTTATGGTGGTTATGATTTTTTTGTATAAAGCACAATTATTTCCAAATTCCTTTGTTGATGCTTTTTACTCCTTTCTTTATCACCCCACTACTTGGCTATTCGTTAAACTGAATTGTGGGTGTGGTGAGGGGTGTATTTATAGGCATTTTGAGGTCTGGGAAACTTTGCCCCTCCTGGTAGGATTGTATATCCCATACGTCACTAGCTCATGGACTCTTTCCAATATGAAAGAAATGAATTTATCAGGTAAGTTCTTACATAAATTGTTTTTTTTTCTATGGGTTTAATTTGGGTTGTGGATTTAGTTTGTCTTTGAAAAAAAGATGTTCTTTATATCCCACCCTTAGTTTTCATTATTCATGGACTTCACTGCTGGTTATTAGTTCCCAAGAGTAATGGATCTTGGACTCTCATCACCTGTATTAAAAAAAAAAAAAAAAAAAACATAATTTATGCTTACCTGATAAATTATTTTCATGGTGGTGAGAGTCCACGAGACCCCACCCTGTTATTTTTGTTTAGTGATGGTTTCATTTTTCTTTGCACATCTTTTTTTTTCCTGCTCCTATTTTTTTGCTCTTAATTCTTTTCCTACCTTTTTTGCTTGGCTATATAACAGACTAGTGTCTACTAAAGTGGGAGAGGTTTCATAGAGCTTTTGGGGTATAGGGAATCTTTGCCACCTCCTAATGGCAGGGAAGAGTAATTTACATGAGTAATGGATTGTGGACTCGCATCACCATGAAATAAATAAATTTATCAGGTAAGCATAAATGTTTTTTTCCATACAGATGATGAGAGTCCACAATCCATTACTCTTGGGAACTAATACCCAGCAGTGAAGACCATTAATAATGAAACTTAAGGGTGGGTTATAAAGAACATCAAGCATAAATTGCATATATGTGTAAATATATATGTGTGTGTGTATGTATGTATGTATGTATGTATATATATATATATATATGTATATATGTATGTGTGTGTGTATATATATATATATATATATATCTGTGTATATACATGTCAAAACAAAATCTAAACTTTTAGCATGGGACAAAATAACAGAAATCTCACATTAATTTCCACATGTTACAAGAGTAACTCTCCTGGGGTACTTCCCTATATTTTGGTGATTCTTTCTCATTCTATTTTTTCTATTGTTGCTGTTACTCAGAATATGAAGAAATTAATGTCAGGTATAAATTCTATACTAATTTCACATACTGAAATACAAATGTACTCTTATCTAGTTCTGTTTGATAGCTTTCATTATTATTTCAGAAACAAGAAATCCTAGACCTGTTTTCTTCCATACTATATGAATGTGTGACACAAGAGAATCCTGAAATGCTTCCAGCCTACATTGCAATTGATCAGGTAAATTATATTCAGTGTTCTGTTATGTCAATGTATGAACCAACACAAGTTGTCGTTCCCCCCCCCCCCCCCCCCCCTGCTACTAAAGATTTTCTTTTAAAGAGATGAAAACAGCAACATTTCACGTGCCAGGCTTCCTGTAGTTAATTATACAGCAGTGTTTAGTTTAAAATACACCCTTTAAGTTAAATACAGTAATGTTCTTAGATAATCCTGTAATTGTCTTAGTTCATCATGGAAACAAATGTTCTTTGCCAATATCCAAGGTACAATATGTAGATCCTAATAAAATATTTATGCCATCTATTATACATAAATGCAATTGTAAAGAACTGTATTCACTGTGTGTGTGTAAATTTGTTGTGTGTATATAAGCAACGGTAAATTAATTTTCACTTTTCAATTTTCACTTTTCATTTTTCCACAGTAGTCTTTGTCTGTGTGTTATTGTTTATACGCATTTTACATGTAATCTCAGAGTACTTGTATTTTATCTACATATCAGTTCATGTTTATGCAAGTCTGTTACTGGCATATTCTCTCTTTTGTTGCAGTCTCCTTATTGGTATATTTTAGAGCAGACTAGAACTGTACCCTCTCTTAGTATTCATTCTGACCCTTAGAGGGGGGATTGGGGAAACATTTTCAGTCCCTTTTGGACTAAGTGTATGCTTTGCATACTTGTGTCGGTCTTACTTTGTAACTATGTATGGTTGCATGGACAATGTTACCAACTCTAATCAAGTTTGTCACCCCGTACCCTTGTAAGGGCAGTGTCCCTCTCCATTGCATACTACTCAGGGAGGTAAGATGGATTTTTTTTCTGACCTTTAGGATTTATCTTTGTTCTTCTATTGTAGAGGTGTTAGGGGCTGTGCCACCTGCTGGTAAGCACAAACGTCTGTGACCAGAGTAATGTTCTCTGCAGTAGAAGATTCTTCTTTTGGACCGCTTACAAATAGAATATTAATAGCGGTTTCTATTGCGTCCTATACTTTTTTGTATGAGGATCATATTTGTCCTTAGAACAGGATTCAGAGACTTCCCTTTTCCTATTTAAGTTGGATCTTTTATAGTCACTTTTGCTAGAGGTTTCAGTGACTCTGGGTGTCCGTGAGTCCCCTTCCTTTGAGAATCAATCTGTTAATCAACTGGATTTATTGGTTAAGCCTGCTGCTAAGTCTGTGGCAGTCTTTCCAGTACTTGACACCATTTCAGAGGTGATTTCCAAGGCATTTGAATAGACTTGGTAAACCGTTTCTTCCTTCTCAAACAGATGTTTCCTGAGCTAATCTCAAAATCTGAGGTTTGGGAGTAGGCTCCCTAGGTGGATGGTGCCATTTTTACACTGGCAAGACATCCTAATATTCCGTTTGGGTACAGCACATCCTTCAAAGATTCTATTGACTGGAAATGTTAACCCTATCATGAGCGTTTCTGCAGGTGGGATTTTTTATTCTATTCTGCAGTGAGTGTTGCCTGTGACTGGAGCAATAACTGTTTAGTGTAACCCTTTTTTGGAGATGGGGTCTGCAGAGTTTCCTTAGAAGAAATTCAGGACTGCAAATAATGCTGCTTTAGCGGTACTGGCCAGCTGTGCCTTTTGATTGATGTCCTGGTCTGCAAATATGGTGTCAGAGTAGTTTGTCCTGGTACAGTACAAAGGGGAAAGATGCAACAAATGTTCTAAGAGAACGCCTAATCCAAAAATCTGTGCTATTGTGTGCTCAGAAATCAAATCTTCCAAAGTCCTTTTGGAAGCCAGGAACTTATTGGAACAAGTCCAAGCAGACACAGAAATTGTCCATTTTCTCTAAGGCAGCTTGATGGGGCGGTAGGGAACTGATTAAGTTTGTTTATGCAGGATTGGTGCTGATCTGTCCAGTATCCCTGTATTCTAAGTATAGTATCAGAGGATTTCAGAATTAGGCCACCTTTGAGTAAGGTTTCTTTTGCTTTATGTTCACTAAAATGCTTGAGAGGCAGATGCCTTTTTTAATGTATACAGGATGCATGGTGAGTAATTGCCTTGGCTACTTCTCCAATACTTTTATAATGCCAAACAAGGAAGGCACGTTCAGAACAATATAAAATCTCTGAACAAATTTCTGAGGGTTTCTACCTAAACAATGGAAACAATTTGCACTAATTTAACAGCCAGGTCAGTTCATGACCAGTATTGACTTGGGCACATATTTTCATGATCCCATTCTAAGGCATCATACAAATTCCTCTGGTTTGCCTTTAAGCTGTTTCGGCTGGCGTTGGCTCACAGGATGTTCACAAAGGTTCTGTCTGTAATCTAAGCACAGGGCATATCTGTTGCTTCTTGCATTTAGCGTCTCTTCCCCCGGTACCCATTATTCAATTTATAGGACTTTGTATCTAAGATCAATTTTCCAAAGATTTTTAATTCCACTCTCCAGAATTCCTTTCCTAGTCTCAGGGCCTATGCATCTTAAAGGGACAGTCTAGTCAAAATTAAACTTTCATGATTCAGATAGGGCATGCAATTGTAAATAAATTTCTAATTTACTTATATCATCAAATTTGCTTTGTTCCCTTGGTGGTATTTTTTGAAAAGCTAAACCTAGGTAAACTCAAACTGATTTCTAACAAAATTTAAAACCGCCTCTTAGCTCAGAGCATTTTGAAAATGTTCACAGTTAGACAGTGCTAGTTCATGTGTTTCATATATATATAACATTGTGCTCACTCCTTTGGTGTTATTTATGAGTCTGCACTGATTGGCTAAACTGCATGTCTGAGATAATGGGGCAGTCTGCAGAGGCTTAGATACAAGGTAATCACAGAGATATGTGTATTAATATAACTGTGTTGGTTCTGCAAAACTGGGGAATGGGTAATAAGGGAATTATCTATCTTTTTAAACAATAACAGTAGACTGTCCCTTTAATCTGATAGAGATTCGCAGAGCAACGTTCCAGAGTACCTGTGAAGCACTTTAAATAACATCTTATCCACCAGTTGCTCAGTGCATGGAACTTATCGGTTTGATGGTTGTAGCTTCAGCTGCCATTTCTTTGCAAGTTTTTACTAGCTCCCTCTTCATCACTGTATGCTCATGCAGTAAAAGGGGAATTATTTAAACTTGTCTCGGTCAGTTTGTCTAGTTTATAAAACAAGACAATCTCTTTCCTAGTGGTTATCTCTCAGGTTTCTGATTCAAGGAGTGTCTAAGTCCATCTTGGGCTGTCATTACAAGTGACACTAGTTTTCCAGAATGGAGAGCTGTCTGGGAGTCTCAAAAGGGGCAAGGTGTTTGGCTTCCTCTGAAGGCGAGGTTACCAATCAATGTTCTAAACCACAGAGCAATTTTCAGGGCTCTTCAGGGTTGGTCCCTCTTAAGTGCGAGACCTGTATCAGGTTTCATTCTGACAAATGTCACAGCAGTGGCTTATGTCAATTACCAGGGGAGAACCAAGAGTTCTCTAGCGATGAAGGATGTTGATTGCATTATTATTATCCTTGTATAGTTTCAATGCACAGAAAAAATGAAAAGCTGGCACTATGACTAATGAATTACTGAGGTATAAGATCTTAAGAGATCCGGTGCTACCCCACTATAGTAGAATCCACCCACCCTCCCTCCCATAGACAGGAGAGAACCAAAGTTGGGGGCTTATAGCACTCACCCTCAACGTAATACAGCTTTAGGCTAAAACTTAACCTTTAATAATTGCACACATTAAAAAGAAAAGCTGCAGGATTACCTGCTAGATCCTACCCACCACCATTAATAACAGGATACGTCGGCTTCAGGTGCCATGTTGTGTACACCCCTGGCACCTGAAGCCGACGTATCCTGTTATCGGCAGGAAACGGGGGTGGTGGGTAAGATCTAGCAGGTAATCCTGCAGCTTTAGACCACTTCAGATGTCCAGCTCTTATTACTGGATTCTTCCATTTTGGAGGCTTTTATGTCTCAAGATCCTTGCTTGCCTCCACATCTGCTGCTGTTTGATGGCGAGGGAATAGCATGTTTGGTTTTTGCACCAAAGAGGTTTTTTGGACTCTCTCCTAAGATATGGAAATTATTTTGAATTTCTTAGTCTTTGTATTCTTAGGATTTTGCAATTTCTTCAGGAAGCACTAAATGAGGGTTTATCGGCCACTTCATTGAAGAGTCAAATTTCTGACTTTTCAGGTTTGTATGATACATAATCTTGCAGGATTTCCTGATATATCATCTTTTGTGCAGGCACTTATCTGGATTAGTCCTGTGGTTAGACCAGATTCTCTGTGGAGTCTCAAATTAGTATTGAGAGTATTGCAATCTCTCCTCATATGGTAACAGAGCATGCCTGATGCTCCATTACCATATGAGTTGAGATTGCCATGTCGTTACAGACAGTGACACGGTCTGTGCTACTTTCTGTAACAATCTCCTTCAGTGCTGGTGGGAGGTGCTGAAGGGAGGCAAGTGGGCGGCAGAGAGGGTGGAGGGAGTGGCAGGGGCCTCTACACTACAGAAAATGGGGAATCGGGGTGGGGGGCCCTACTTTGGTGATAGGAGGGGAGGTAGGGGGACCGCTACACTACTGAAAAAAAAAATGAAAAAATAAATAAATACCTAACCTGGGTATAGGCAGTCAGCTGCCAGTACATAAGTTGGTGGACACCACTAGGAGGGGGGGGGGGGTTAGATAGCTGTTTAGCAGAGATCAGGAAGGGGGGATTCTATACTGCAGAAAATAAATAAATTTATCAAATACATTTTTGCAAATATAAAAAGCCCTAAAACCTAATACTGGCAGACTGTCTGACAGTACCTAAGATGGTGGTGAGGAGTATAGGTGGTGGTAGGGGGCTGTTAAGAAAGGATCAGGGAGGTGGGAGGATAATCCCTAGACTATAATACTATAACCCTTGCCAGCTAATTAATTGACCCCTTCACTGCAAGGGATTTCAGAAGTATGGTGCACAGCTACAATTAGCTGCCTCATAATTACCAAAAAAAATAGCAAAGCCATGCATGTCTACTTTTGTATAAAGGTGGTCCCATAGAAGCTTTTACTTCCATTTGTGTTATAACTACACAAGAGGTATGTACATTTCAGTGAGAAACACTGTTTGAAAAAGATTTTTGATGTTATCACATTTGGCGGCGAAACAGTGGCATGAAATATACCAAAATGGGGCTAGCTCAATACCTTCAGTTGTCTACTAAAATATATATATATTTTATTATTATTATTTTTTTTGATAGGTACATTTAAAAAAAAAAAAAAAAAAAGTTCTTTCTGTTTAAATGGAGTAATAGCAAAAATGCTAAAAATTCACTGTATTTTGGTTTTTCTCTGAAATTCCTGGAAACGAAGGGGTTAAACCTATGTATAAGTTGGATACTCTGCTTTTGTCATGGACCATTTTTTTGTTTCTTTTAGCTATTTCTTCAGCCAGAATCTTGAAACTTTCAACGTTGTCTTGCAAGACCCATTTTCTGATTTTCCATGAGTACGATGTGGTTTTTAGGACTCACTATAATTTCTTTCCGAAGGTTGTCTCTTCTCAACATATTAATCAGGAAATTCTGGTTCTTTCTTTTTCTTTTTTTCCCCATCTGCGTAGAGGTCAGAAGGCTTACTGCAGTTACTTCGGCTTCTTGGCTCTACCTCCTGGATCTTAAAAAAGGAGGCTTTAATTGAACAATTTTGCAAGGGTACTACTTGGTTATACCTTCAAATTTTTACGAGATTTTATCATTTGGATGTGTTTCTCCAACATAGGTGTGTCCGGTCCACGGCGTCATCCTTACTTGTGGGATATTCTCTTCCCCAACAGGAAATGGCAAAGAGCCCAGCAAAGCTGGTCACATGATCCCTCCTAGGCTCCGCCTACCCCAGTCATTCTCTTTGCCGTTGTACAGGCAACATCTCCACGGAGATGGCTTAGAGTTTTTTAGTGTTTAACTGTAGTTTTTCATTATTCAATCAAGAGTTTGTTATTTTCAAATAGTGCTGGTACGTACTATTTACTCAGAAACAGAAAAGAGATGAAGAATTCTGTTTGTATGAGGAAAATGATTTTAGCAACCGTAACTAAAATCCATGGCTGTTCCACACAGGACTGTTGAGAGCAATTAACTTCAGTTGGGGGAACAGTTTGCAGTCTCTTGCTGCTTGAGGTATGACACATTCTAACAAGACGATGTAATGCTGGAAGCTGTCATTTTCCCTATGGGATCCGGTAAGCCATGTTTATTACGATTGTAAATAAGGGCTTCACAAGGGCTTATTTAAACTGTAGACTTTTTCTGGGCTAAATCGATTGATTATTAACACATATTTAGCCTTGAGGAATCATTTTATCTGGGTATTTTGATATAATAATATCGGCAGGCACTGTTTTAGACACCTTATTCTTTAGGGGCTTTCCCCAAGCATAGGCAGAGTCTCATTTTCGCGCCGGTGTTGCGCACTTGTTTTTGAGAGGCATGGCATGCAGTCGCATGTGAGAGGAGCTCTGATACTTATAAAAGACTTCTGAAGGCGTCATTTGGTATCGTATTCCCCTTTGGGTTTGGTTGGGTCTCAGCAAAGCAGATACCAGGGACTGTAAAGGGGTTTAAAGCTTAAAACGGCTCCGGTTCCGTTATTTTAAGGGTTAAAGCTTCCAAAATTGGTGTGCAATATTTTCAAGGCTTTAAGACGCTGTGGTGAAAATTTGGTGAATTTTGAACAATTCCTTCATGTTTTTTCGCAATTGCAGTAATAAAGTGTGTTCAGTTTAAAATTTAAAGTGACAGTAACGGTTTTATTTTAAAACGTTCTTTGTACTTTCTGATCAAGTTTATGCCTGTTTAACATGTCTGAACTACCAGATAGACTGTGTTCTGAATGTGGGGAAGCCAGAATTCCTATTCATTTAAATAAATGTGATTTATGTGATAATGACAATGATGCCCAAGATGATTCCTCAAGTGAGGGGAGTAAGCATGGTACTGCATCATTCCCTCCTTCGTCTACACGAGTCTTGCCCACTCAGGAGGCCCCTAGTACATCTAGCGCGCCAATACTCCTTACTATGCAACAATTAACGGCTGTAATGGATAATTCTGTCAAAAACATTTTAGCCAAAATGAACCCTTGTCAGCGTAAGCGTGGCTGCTCTGTTTTAGTTACTGAAGAGCATGACGACGCTGATATTAATATCTCTGAAGGGCCCCTAACCCAATCTGAGGGGGCCAGGGAGGTTTTGTCTGAGGGAGAAATTACTGATTTAGGGAACATTTCTCAGCAGGCTGAATCTGATGTGATTACATTTAAATTTAAATTGGAACATCTCCGCATTTTGCTTAAGGAGGTATTATCCACTCTGGATGATTGTGAAAATTTAGTCATCCCAGAGAAACTATGTAAAATGGACAAGTTTCTAGAGGTGCCGGGGCTCCCAGAAGCTTTTCCTATACCCAAGCGGGTGGCGGACATTGTTAATAAAGAATGGGAAAGGCCCGGTATTCCTTTCGTCCCTCCCCCCATATTTAAAAAATTGTTTCCTATGGTCGACCCCAGAAAGGACTTATGGCAGTCAGTCCCCAAGGTCGAGGGAGCGGTTTCTACTTTAAACAAACGCACCACTATTCCAATAGAGGATAGTTGTGCTTTCAAAGATCCTATGGATAAAAAATTAGAAGGTTTGCTTAAAAAGATGTTTGTTCAGCAGGGTTACCTTCTACAACCCATTTCATGCATTGTCCCTGTCACTACTGCCGCATATTTCTGGTTTGATGAACTGCTTAAGGTGCTCGATAGTGACTCTCCTCCTTATGAGGAGATTATGGACAGAATCAATGCTCTCAAATTGGCTAATTCTTTCACTCTAGACGCCTCTTTGCAATTGGCTAAGTTAGCGGCTAAGAACTCTGGGTTTGCTATTGTGGCGCGCAGAGCGCTTTGGTTGAAATCTTGGTCGGCTGATGCGTCTTCCAAGAACAAGCTACTAAACATTCCTTTCAAGGGGAAAACGTTGTTTGGTCCTGACTTGAAAGAGATTATCTCTGATATCACTGGGGGTAAGGGCCACGCCCTTCCTCAGGATCGGCCTTTCAAGGCAAAAAATAGACCTAATTTTCGTCCCTTTCGTAAAAACGGACCAGCCCAAGGTGCTACGTCCTCTAAGCAAGAGGGTAATACTTCTCAGGCCAAGCCAGCTTGGAGACCAATGCAAGGCTGGAACAAGGGAAAGCAGGCCAAGAAACCTGCCACTGCTACCAAGACAGCATGAAATATTGGCCCCCGATCCGGGACCGGATCTGGTGGGGGGCAGACTCTCTCTCTTCGCTCAGGCTTGGGCAAGAGATGTTCTGGATCCTTGGGCGCTAGAAATAGTCTCCCAGGGTTATCTTCTGGAATTCAAGGGACTTCCCCCAAGGGGGAGGTTCCACAGGTCGCAGTTGTCTTCAGACCACATAAAAAGACAGGCGTTCTTACATTGTGTAGAAGACCTGTTAAAAATGGGAGTGATTCATCCTGTTCCATTAAGAGAACAAGGGATGGGGTTCTACTCCAATCTGTTCATAGTTCCCAAAAAAGAGGGAACGTTCAGACCAATCCTAGATCTCAAGATCTTAAACAAATTTCTCAAGGTCCCATCGTTCAAGATGGAAACCATTCGAACTATCCTTCCTTCCATCCAGGAAGGTCAATTCATGACCACGGTGGATTTAAAGGATGCGTATCTACATATTCCTATCCACAAGGAACATCATCGGTTCCTAAGGTTTGCATTCCTGGACAAACATTACCAGTTCGTGGCGCTTCCTTTCGGATTAGCCACTGCTCCAAGGATTTTCACAAAGGTACTAGGGTCCCTTCTAGCGGTGCTAAGACCAAGGGGCATTGCAGTAGTACCTTACCTGGACGACATTCTGATTCAAGCGTCGTCCCTTCCTCAAGCAAAGGCTCACACGGACATTGTCCTGGCCTTTCTCAGATCTCACGGCTGGAAAGTGAACGTGGAAAAGAGTTCTCTATCCCCGTCAACAAGGGTTCCCTTCTTGGGAACAATTATAGACTCCTTAGAAATGAGGATCTTTCTAACAGAGGCCAGAAAAACAAAGCTTCTGGACTCTTGTCGGATACTTCATTCCGTTCCTCTTCCTTCCATAGCTCAGTGCATGGAAGTGATCGGTTTGATGGTGGCGGCGATGGACATAGTTCCTTTTGCGCGCATTCATCTAAGACCATTACAACTGTGCATGCTCAGTCAGTGGAATGGGGACTATACAGACTTGTCTCCGAAGATACAAGTAAATCAGAGGACCAGAGACTCACTCCGTTGGTGGCTGTCCCTGGACAATCTGTCTCAAGGGATGATGTTCCACAGACCAGAGTGGGTCATTGTCACGACCGACGCCAGTCTGATAGGCTGGGGCGCGGTCTGGGGATCCCTGAAAGCTCAGGGTCTTTGGTCTCGGGAAGAATCTCTTCTACCGATAAATATTCTGGAACTGAGAGCGATATTCAATGCTCTCCAGGCCTGGCCCCAGCTTGCGAGGACCAGGTTCATACGGTTTCAATCAGACAACATGACGACTGTTGCGTACATCAACCATCAGGGGGGAACAAGAAGTTCCCTAGCGATGGAAGAAGTAACCAAAATTATTCTTTGGGCGGAGTCTCACTCCTGCCACCTGTCTGCTATCCACATCCCAGGAGTGGAAAATTGGGAAGCGGATTTTCTGAGTCGGCAGACATTGCATCCGGGGGAGTGGGAACTCCATCCGGAAATCTTTGCCCAAGTCACTCACCTGTGGGGCATTCCAGACATGGATCTGATGGCCTCTCGTCAGAACTTCAAAGTTCCTTGCTACGGGGCCAGATCCAGGGATCCCAAGGCGGCTCTAGTGGATGCACTAGTAGCACCTTGGACCTTCAAACTAGCTTATGTGTTCCCGCCATTTCCTCTCATCCCCAGGCTGATAGCCAGGATCAAGCAGGAGAGGGCGTCGGTGATCTTGATAGCTCCTGCGTGGCCACGCAGGACTTGGTATGCAGATCTGGTGAATATGTCATCGGCTCCACCTTGGAAGCTACCTTTGAGACGAGACCTTCTTGTTCAGGGTCCGTTCGAACATCCGAATCTGGTTTCACTCCAGCTGACTGCTTGGAGATTGAACGCTTGATTTTATCGAAGCGAGGATTCTCAGATTCTGTTATCGATACTCTTGTTCAGGCCAGAAAGCCTGTGACTAGAAAGATTTACCACAAAATTTGGAAAAAATATATCTGTTGGTGTGAATCTAAAGGATTCCCTTGGGACAAGGTTAAGATTCCTAGGATTCTATCCTTCCTTCAAGAAGGATTGGACAAAGGATTATCTGCTAGTTCCCTGAAGGGACAGATTTCTGCCTTGTCGGTATTACTTCACAAAAAGCTGGCAGCTGTGCCAGATGTTCAAGCCTTTGTTCAGGCTCTGGTTAGAATCAAGCCTGTTTACAAACCTTTGACTCCTCCTTGGAGTCTCAATTTAGTTCTTTCAGTTCTTCAGGGGGTTCCGTTTGAACCCTTACATTCCGTTGATATTAAGTTATTATCTTGGAAAGTTTTGTTTTTAGTTGCGATTTCTTCTGCTAGAAGAGTCTCAGAATTATCTGCTCTGCAGTGTTCTCCTCCTTATCTGGTGTTCCATGCAGATAAGGTGGTTTTACGTACTAAACCTGGTTTTCTTCCAAAAGTTGTTTCTAACAAAAACATTAACCAGGAGATTATCGTACCTTCTCTGTGTCCAAAGCCAGTTTCAAAGAAGGAACGTTTGTTGCACAATTTGGATGTTGTTCGCGCTCTAAAATTCTATTTAGATGCTACAAAGGATTTTAGACAAACATCTTCCTTGTTTGTTGTTTATTCCGGTAAAAGGAGAGGTCAAAAAGCAACTTCTACCTCTCTCTCTTTTTGGATTAAAAGCATCATCAGATTGGCTTACGAGACTGCCGGACGGCAGCCTCCCGAAAGAATCACAGCTCATTCCACTAGGGCTGTGGCTTCCACATGGGCCTTCAAGAACGAGGCTTCTGTTGATCAGATATGTAGGGCAGCGACTTGGTCTTCACTGCACACTTTTACCAAATTTTACAAGTTTGATACTTTTGCTTCTTCTGAGGCTATTTTTGGGAGAAAGGTTTTGCAAGCCGTGGTGCCTTCCATTTAGGTGACCTGATTTGCTCCCTCCCTTCATCCGTGTCCTAAAGCTTTGGTATTGGTTCCCACAAGTAAGGATGACGCCGTGGACCGGACACACCTATGTTGTAGAAAACAGAATTTATGTTTACCTGATAAATTTCTTTCTCCAACGGTGTGTCCGGTCCACGGCCCGCCCTGGTTTTTTTAATCAGGTCTGATATTTTATTTTCTTTAACTACAGTCACCACGGTACCATATGGTTTCTCCTATGCAAATATTCCTCCTTAACGTCGGTCGAATGACTGGGGTAGGCGGAGCCTAGGAGGGATCATGTGACCAGCTTTGCTGGGCTCTTTGCCATTTCCTGTTGGGGAAGAGAATATCCCACAAGTAAGGATGACGCCGTGGACCGGACACACCGTTGGAGAAAGAAATTTATCAGGTAAACATAAATTCTGTTTTTTTTTTTTGTGTTTTTTTATGGTTTCGTGGACTCCACAGCTTGGGTATTAGATCCCATATTTTATGGCTCGTGGACTCTTACCATTCTATGAAATTAAAATGTATGCTTACCTGATTCATTAGTTTTTTCATGGTGGTGAGAGTCCACAAGAACCTCCCTACTGTGCAACATATCAATTGATGGTTCTAGCATGCACCTCATTTACTGCTTGTTTTTCCTGCTTTTCTCCATTTACTTGGCTATTTGATAGACTGAGGGGATTCAGGAAGTGTGAGGGGTTAAAGCTTTTGGTGGTGTGAAAATGTTGTCTGCCTCTTGCCTTGTCTCTTGATATGGATTGTGGACACTCACCACCATGAAATAAATGAATTTATCAGGTAAGCATACATTTATTGTTTTTTTTTTTCCAACAAAATATAGTGTGTCCTAAAGTTTATTGTGAAAAAATATTTTTGAATTCCCATAAAGGGGAGTGCCCAGCGTTTACATATTACATCTGTAGCAAAATTAAACTTTCATGGTTCATATAGAGCATGCAATCAATTTTGAACAACTTTCCATTTTACTTCCATTTACAAAATGTGCACAGTCTTTTTATATCTACACTTTGAGTTGCCAGCTCCTACCTGAGCATGTGAAAGGATTCACAGAATATACATTTATGCATTTGTGATTGGCTGATGGCTATCACATGATACAGGAGGAGTGGAAATAGACATCACTTTGAAATTTATCAGAAAAAAAAATTACTACTAATTTGATGTTCAGACTAAGTGCTGTTGCATTGTCTTTTTATTGTGCATTTTGTTGATTATGCAAATGTACTGTATTTACTGGTTCTTTAACCATTCATTGGTTTTTAAACTTTGCAATATAAAGGGCTAGTTTCTAGAGCCCCATACAGGCAGTTCCTTGAAAAAGTTAATGGTGAAACATACATTGGAGGTTTTGATACAGAGATACAGACAATTATGTCACAAGAGGGTGGAACTTACCTGTTTTATTTATACACTGTAATTGGAACGCTCTGAGTAAAGCAAGTGTCAGTCGGTTCTCTCTTAGTCTTTGAGCCCACAACAGGTGTTTCAGTCTTTAGGTACTTTTGTCATTCGTGTCCTTCCTTTTAGTCTTTTATAAGTTTTAATAAACTTACATTCACTGTATCTGGTCACTGTCTACGTAATAAAACCAAAAGAGTGAATGTAAAGCACTTATACCGAGAGCCAAGTCATAACTCCAAGTAGTTGTAAGTACCATTTTGATTTTCATAATTTTTTCATGTAATTGGCATGAGCTAGTGACGTATGGGATATACATTCCTACCAGGAGGGGGCATAGTTTCCCAAACCTCAAATGCCTATAAAATACACCTCCCACCACACCCACAACTCAGTTTTTACAAACTTTGCCTCCTATGGAGGTGGTGAAGTAGGTTTGTGCTTGATTTTTAAGATTTCTTCTATGATAATCGCTTCTAAGCATTCTGAAGCCCAATTTCTCTGAGTACAGTATTTGTCAGAGGGATGTGAAGAAAGTATCGCCTGTTGATTTTGTGGTTTCTCTCACAGGAAATCTTTTCAAGGGTTCTCCGTTATCGGTCGTAGGGATTCATCTCCTACCTCCATTTTCAGATCAACGATATACTCTTATATACCAATACCTCTGCTGATAGTTTTCAGTACTGGTTTGGCTATCCTCTATATGTGGATGAGTGTCTTTCGGTAGTATGTATCATTGTTTAAGACACACTCAGCTATGGTTTGGCGCTTTATGTATTAATATAAAGTTTTAAATATATGTATTTTACTTATATTTGCCATGAGTCAGGTCTATGTATATTTCCCTTTGCAGTCTAAACAGTTTCAGTATAGGAATCATGTTGGGAAGTTTACTTAAACTTTTTTCTTACCTGGGGCTCAGTCTTTTTCTAATTTGACTTGTTTTTCAATTTTTTTCACGGGCAAATCTTGGCTCGCGAGGACGCAAAATGCTGTTTTTTATTGTGTCATTCTTGGCACAAAATTTTGATGGCGCAAATTTCGTCATTTCCTGCGTCTTTGTTGACGCTAGTTGTTTTGGCGTGAAATCGCATTTGTTATGACGTAAGTTGTATCATTTTCTGGTGTTGGATTTCTGCAAAAAAAAATTTAACTTTCTTTTGCGTAATGCGTCATTCTTAGCGCCAAATTTAGTTATTTTGCCCCTCTCCCTCTATTGCTTGCTGTTTTCATGAATTTGGAAGCTATTATGCCTGCTTTTTTATTTTATTTTTTGTTTAAAAAAAATAATAATAATCCTATCTTTGTTTTTCTATCTACTGAAACTGTTATATAGTGGAAATTGAATGTTGTGCCTAATGTTATTTTTATTTTTCTGTTACATTTTGCGAGGTGTCTCATTCTGATCCTGACTCTGATGTTACTGTAGAAACTATGATGCCCTGAAACACTATTCTACAAAGCTAAGTGTGTTCTTTTCATTATTAAGCTGTTATTTCTTCAGCTCAGTTATGTGGCATTTATTTATTATATTTAATGCTAATAATGTTTCTACATGTGCAATGACATTAACTGTTTTTACTTACTCAGTTTATGTACTTGATTTCATCTGCAGACATCACATGTTAGTGCTTTTATCTTAAAAGGTTATGACTGCTATTATGCCTTTAAATAAACTTACAAGGTGTTTTTGAAATTGTTAAGATTTAATTAATTTTGTTCTGACTGACAGCATTTTTAAGTTTATTCTACTGATGAAGGTTTTCTTTGGTTCAAAGGATCCCGTATAACAGACCGTTTTGTTAAAAATTCTTGCTATTTCTCATTTGAACACTTTGTTCTTTGTTAAGGAAAATGTGTTATTTTTAGATTTTAGGAGCCTTGTCCTCCTATTAACTGTTATTTTAAAATCTGGATTTTAAGATTTTAATTTTGCTCCTGAGGTTTTTTCCTATTCAAGATACTATATGTATTATGTTCTAAAGAATGGTTTATCCTAATTCCCTTTTGCGACTGTACTACTATTTCTATGGAAATTGGTACTTATTTTTAGGATTCTTTAGCGTTTGAATATAACCTTAGTAGAGCATATTCATGTACTGTTTATATTTTTAGCTCAGCTTTATCTGTGGCTGACATTACTGTTCTCTCAACCTTTTGTTGAACAGTTAGCATAACCAGTTTTAGATTCTCAAGTATATAACTGTTTATTTACTTCTGATGTATTCATTTTATTATGTTTACTGTATCTATTATTATGATTTCAAATATTTTTTATTATCTCTAGCTTGTTAGGATAATAATTTGTTTGATTTCTATTATCTCCACTATTTGGAGGTTTAGAGTTTTTTCTGCCCTACTTTTAGTCCGGTGATGTAGATCAGTTGGTGAATATCCTGACTACAAACGCTTGTTCTAGATCCAACGGTCATAGATTCATATGCCGGCAGGGTTAATACAGCCCTTCGGCCTTTTGAGGTCAATTTATTGTGTACCATTTATTTGGGTAATAATAACAACTGTTTTATCAGCTGCTTATTTGGTTAACTCTGTCTGAAAGCAAAATAAAAAAATTTCAGTGCTTACACTCGGACAATATCACAACAACCGCACCTTCATGCAGACTAATAACTAGTAATTATATCGTGTTTTTCTCCCAGAAGGATACAAAAAAATGCTTTTTCAGTGCTTACACTCGGAGTTAACCAAATAAGCAGCTGATAAAACAGTTGTTATTATTATCCATTTGTCACTAGCTCATCTTGCCAATATGAAAGAAATGAATTTATCAGGTAATTTCTTACATAAATTATGTTTTTGATTAGCATGATGAAACTTAATAATTGGTGAATCTTTCTCCTTTCGAGGTTATCTGCTCCTAAACATTTGAGGTTTCCTCCCATTACCAAGGCTAGAGAACTAAGGATTGCAACTTTGTTTTAACAGGTGCACAGTATTTATATTTACACAAAAAAAAACTATTTAATTAAATCCTCCAAATTACTGTAATGAGTGGACAGTTTTACAGCATACTGCATGTTAGGCAGCAGCAGTGTTTCTCAGAATAGTGTCACATGACCAATCCAACAAATGCCCCTCTGAATGAAGACTCCACTAGGTAGGTTGATAAATATAAAGCCAACAAGAGTACTGAGATGCTGGTCCATGATTAGTATAAACTAGATCAAGTTTAGCAGTTTAATCATTATTGTATTGGATGTATATCAGTACCATTGTAGTATGTCTATGTTCTAGTGTTTGTGTTCTTTTTAAAGGCTGTAAGGAGGTTAGAGAGAAGAGAAACTTCTGAAACTTTTGAACTATGGCAGATAAAGCTGGTTCTGGATTTCTTCAGCTCCAAACTCTTGCAAGAAAGAATGAGGAAGAATCTGAATCGTGAATTGTTCATGAATTCAGAGTTTTTACCGGTCATGAAATGTGCCATTGATAACACTCTAGATCAGTGGTTGCAAGGTAAGAAAGCCCCTATGGTATTATAATGCTAAAGCATTTTAGTTTTTAGACCAACCACAGTATAAATAATTGTTACAATTTTTTGTGTCTTACAACAAAATGTTGCACATGGATAATAAAGGAATCTGTTAAATAACTTATCTTGGTGGCAAATTTTCTTGTAAAGTTTTGAAAAGCTTTTTAGCTGCAATGTAATATACACTTCCTTATAACATATTTATGTTTGCCTGTATACGGTTTGTATCATTGCAGCTGGTGGTGATGTAGCACTGCATTCCTATTTAGCTGGCCAACCAGTTGAAGAATCTCACCAAAGTATGTTGGCCTCTTTTTTGGTTTATCACTCCGTTCCTGCAACTAAGCACTTATCAGAAGGACTTAAGGGTAAGAAAGTATTGACCTCATACTCTTTTATGTTAAACGTTTGAAAACCTGTTTTTCTCTTGTTAAGTGTGTTCAGTCCACGGGTCATCCATTACTTATGGGATATATTCTCCTTCCCAACAGGAAGTTGCAAGAGGATCACCCAAGCAGAGCTGCTATATAGCTCCTCCCCTCACATGTCATATCCAGTCATTCTCTTGCAACCCTCAACAAAGAAGGAGGTCGCGAGAGGAGCTGGAGTTTTTACTTAACTATTCTTCAATCAAAAGTTTGTTATTTTAAATGGCACCGGAGTGTGCTGTTTTTCTATCTCAGGCAGTATTTGGAAGAAGAAACTGCCTGCGTTTTTTATCTATGATCTTAGCAGGCGTAACTAAGATCCACTGGCTGTTCTCGACATTCTGAGGAGTGGGGTAACTTCAGACTGGGAATAGCATGCGGGGTCCTCCGCAAATGAGGTATGTGCGGTACTTTATTTTCTGGGAATGGAATTGACTAAGAAAATACTGCTGTTACCGTATGATGTAAGTACAGCCTTAAATGCAGTAGTAGCAACTGGTATCAGGCTGATAAATGTATGCGCAGTCGAGTTATATTCTAGGGACTAGAATTTGACTGAGAAAATACTGTTAACACTGAAATAATAGTTAAGCCTTCTCTGCAGTGGTAGCGACTGGTAGCAGGTTTAGTGATAGCTTTGCATGACATTGAAAAATTTTGTTTTTTAATAAAACGTTTACTGGCATGTTATTCGTTTTTTGTGAGGTACTTTGGTGATAAATCGCTTTGGGCATGATTTTTTCCACATGGCTAACATATTTTTCTGCATGGAAACCGTTATATCAGGGCTCCCACTGTTGTGATTGGAGTGGGAGGGCCCTTGTTTTAGCGCCTTGTTGCGCAGTTAAAATTATTGCACAGTCTTTCTGCTTCTTCCTCCTTGATCCAGGACGTCTCTAGAGAGCTCAGGGGTCTGCATATTTCATTTGTGAGGGAGGTAATCAGTCACAGCAGATCTGTGACAGTGTGCTGACTGTGATTAAAAGCGTTAAATCTTAATTGATATCTGTTTTATCCGTTTTGGGTATCGAGGGGTTAATCATCCTTTTGCTAATGGGTGCAATCCTCTGCTAATAGTACACTTCTTGTTAAGAATTGTTTAATTATATCTGTATTTTTGAAGCGCTGTAGCGTTTTTTATATTGCTTGTAAAACTTATTGAAAGTGATTTCCAAGCTTGTTAGTTTCATTGCTAAGTCTGTTTTAAACATGTCTGATTCAGAGGAAACTGTTTGTTCATCATGTTCAAAAGCCAATGTGGAGCCCAATAGAACGATGTGTACCAATTGTATTGATATTGCTTTGAATAAAAGTCAATCTGTACCGATAAAGAAGCTATCACCAGACAACGAGGGGGAAGTTATGCCGCCTAACTCTCCTCACGTGTCAGTACCTGCGTCTCCCGCTCGGGAGATGCGTAGGATTGAGACACCTAGTACATCTAGGCCCTTACAAATCACTTTACATGATATGGCTAATGTTATGAAAGAAGTATTATATAATATGCCCGAATTAAGGGGCAAACGCGATAGCTCTGGGTTAAGGACAGAGCGCGCTGATGACACGAGAGCCATGTCTGATACTGCGTCACAACTTGCAGAACATGAGGACGGTGAGCTTCATTCTGTCGGTGACGGTTCTGATTCGGGGAGACCGGATTCAGAAATTTCAAATTTTAAATTTAAGCTTGAGAACCTCCGTGTGTTACTAGGGGAGGTATTAGCGGCTCTGAATGATTGCGACACAGTGGCAATTCCAGAGAAATTGTGTAGGTTGGATAGATACTATGCGGTACCGGTGTGTACTGACGTTTTTCCTATACCAAAAAGACTTACAGAAATTATCAGTAAGGAGTGGGATAGACCCGGTGTGCCTTTTTCCCCTCCCCCGATATTTAGAAAAATGTTCCCTATAGACGCCACCACACGAGACTTATGGCAGACGGTCCCTAAGGTGGAGGGAGCAGTTTCTACGTTAGCCAAGCGTACCACTATCCCGGTGGAGGATAGCTGTGCTTTCTCAGATCCAATGGATAAAAAATTAGAGGGTTATCTTAAGAAAATGTTTGTTCAACAGGGTTTTATATTGCAGCCTCTTGCATGCATTGCGCCTGTCACGGCTGCAGCGGCATTCTGGTTTGAGTCTCTGGAAGAGGCGATTCGCACAGAGCCGTTGGATGAGGCCTTGAGCAAAGTTAGAACCCTTAAGCAAGCTAATGCGTTTGTTTCAGATGCCGTAGTACATCTAACCAAACTTACGGCTAAAAATTCCGGATTTGCCATACAGGCGCGCAGAGCGCTCTGGCTTAAATCCTGGTCAGCGGATGTAACTTCCAAGTCTAAACTACTTAACATTCCTTTCAAAGGGCAGACCTTATTCGGGCCCGGCTTGAAGGATATTATTGCTGACATTACGGGAGGTAAGGGCCACGCCCTTCCTCAGGACAGGCCCAAACCAAAGGCCAAACAGTCTAATTTTCGTGCCTTTCGTAACTTCAAGGCAGGAGCAGCATCGACTTCCTCCGCTCCAAAACAGGAAGGAACTACTGCTCGTTACAGACAAGGTTGGAAAGGCAACCAGTCATGAAACAAGGGCAAGCAGGCCAGAAAGCCTACTCCCGCCCCTAAGACAGCATGAAGTCAGGGCCCCCTATCCAGAGACGGATTTAGTGGGGGGCAGACTTTCTCTCTTTGCCCAGGCTTGGGCAAGAGATGTGCAGGATCCCTGGACGTTAAAGATTATATCTCAGGGATACCTTCTGGATTTCAAATCCTCTCCTCCACAAGGGAGGTTCCATCTTTCGAGGTTATCGACAAACCTAGTAAAGAGAGAGGCATTTCTACAATGTGTACAAGACCTCTTAATCATGGGGGTGATCCACTCAGTTCCGCGATCGGAACAGGGACAAGGATTTTACTCAAATCTATTTGTGGTTCCCAAAAAAGAGGGAACCTTCAGACCAATCTTGGACTTAAAGATCTTAAACAAATTCCTAAGGGTACCATCGTTCAAGATGGAAACCATTCGAACCATCCTACCCATGATCCAAGAGGGTCAATATATGACCACGGTGGACTTAAAGGATGCTTACCTTCATATACCGATTCACAAAGATCATTATCGGTACCTGAGGTTTGCCTTTCTAGACAGGCATTACCAGTTTGTGGCTCTTCCCTTCGGGTTAGCCACGGCCCTGAGAATTTTTACGAAGGTTCTGGGCTCACTTCTGGCGGTACTAAGACCACGAGGCATAGCGGTGGCTCCGTACCTAGATGACATTCTGATACAAGCGTCAAGTTTTCAGAATGCAAAGTCTCATACAGAGATAGTTCTAGCATTTCTGAGGTCGCATGGGTGGAAAGTGAACGTGGAAAAGAGTTCTCTGTTACCACTCACACGGGTTCCTTTTCTAGGGACTCTTATAGATTCTGTAGAGATGAAGATTTACCTGACAGAGTCCAGGTTATCAAAGATTCTCAATGCTTGCCGTGTCCATTCCATTCCAAGCCCATCGGTAGCTCAGTGCATGGAGGTAATCGGCTTAATGGTAGCGGCAATGGACATAGTGCCATTTGCGCCCCTGCATCTCAGACCGCTGCAACTATGCATGCTCAGTCAATGGAACGGGGATTACTCAGATCTGTCCCCTTTGCTAAATCTGGACCAGGAGACCAGAGATTCGCTTCTCTGGTGGTTGTCACCGGTTCATCTGTCCAAAGGAATGACCTTTCGCAGGCCAGATTGGACGATTGTAACAACGGATGCCAGCCTTCTAGGCTGGGGAGCAGTCTGGAATTCCCTGAAGGCTCAGGGATCGTGGACTCAGGAGGAGAAACTCCTCCCAATAAACATTCTAGAATTAAGAGCAATATTCAATGCTCTTCTGGCTTGGCCTCAGTTAGCAAAGCTGAGGTTCATCAGATTTCAGTCGGACAATATCACGACTGTGGCTTACATCAATCATCAAGGGGGAACCAGGAGTTCCCTAGCGATGTTGGAAGTCTCGAAGATAATTCGCTGGGCAGAGTCTCACTCTTGCCACCTGTCAGCGATTCACATCCCAGGCGTAGAGAACTGGGAGGCGGATTTCCTAAGTCGCCAGACTTTTCATCCGGGAGAGTGTGAACTTCACGCGGAGGTATTTGCTCAACTGATTCGTCGTTGGGGCAAACCGGATCTGGATCTCATGGCATCTCGCCAGAACGCGAAGCTTCCTTGTTACAGATCCAGGTCCAGGGACCCGGGAGCGGTGCTGGTAGATGCATTAGCAGCCCCTTGGGTTTTCAACATAGCTTATGTGTTTCCACCATTTCCGTTGCTACCTCGGCTGATTGCCAGGATCAAACAGGAGAGGGCATCGGTAATTCTGATAGCGCCTGCGTGGCCACGCAGGACCTGGTATGCAGACCTAGTGGACATGTCGTCCTGTCCTCCATGGTCTCTTCCTCTGAGGCAGGATCTTCTAATTCAGGGTCCTTTCAACCATCCAAACCTAATTTCTCTGAGGCTGACTGCCTGGAAATTGAACGCTTGATTCTATCAAAGCGTGGGTTTTCGGATTCGGTTATTGATACATTAATACAGGCTCGGAAACCTGTGACAAGAAAAATTTACCATAAGATATGGCGTAAATATTTATATTGGTGCGAATCCAAGAGTTACTCATGGAGTAAGGTTAGGATTCCTAGGATATTAGCTTTTCTACAAGAGGGTTTAGAAAAGGGTTTATCCGCTAGTTCGCTAAAGGGACAGATTTCAGCTATGTCTATTCTTTTACACAAACGTCTGGCAGAGCATCCAGACGTCCAGGCCTTTTGTCAGGCTTTGGCTAGAATTAAGCCTGTGTTTAAAGCTGTTGCTCCTCCGTGGAGCTTAAACTTGGTTCTTAAAGTTCTTCAGGGTGTTCCGTTTGAACCCCTTCATTCCATTGATATTAAGCTTTTATCTTGGAAAGTTTTGTTTTTGATGGCTATTTCCTCGGCTCGAAGAGTATCTGAGTTATCTGCCTTACATTGTGATTCTCCTTATCTGATCTTTCATTCAGATAAGGTAGTTCTGCGTACTAAACCTGGGTTTTTACCTAAGGTTGTTTCTAACAGGAATATCAATCAAGAGATTGTTGTTCCATCATTATGTCCTAATCCCTCTTCAAAGAAGGAACGTCTTTTGCATAATCTAGACGTGGTCCGTTCTCTGAAGTTCTACTTACAGGCAACTAAAGATTTTAGACAAACTTCTTCTCTGTTTGTCGTTTACTCTGGACAGAGGAGAGGTCAAAAGGCTTCGGCTACATCTCTCTCTTTTTGGCTTCGTAGCATAATACGTTTAGCCTATGAGACTGCTGGACAGCAGCCTCCTGAAAGAATTACAGCTCATTCTACTAGAGCTGTGGCTTCCACCTGGGCCTTTAAGAATGAGGCCTCTGTTGAACAGATTTGCAAGGCTGCAACTTGGTCTTCACTTCATACTTTTTCCAAATTTTACAAATTTGACACTTTCGCTTCTTCAGAGGCTGGTTTTGGGAGAAAGGTTCTACAGGCAGTGGTTCCTTCTGTTTAATGTTCCTGCCTTGTCCCTCCCATCATCCGTGTACTTAGCTTTGGTATTGGTATCCCATAAGTAATGGATGACCCGTGGACTGAACACACTTAACAAGAGAAAACATAATTTATGCTTACCTGATAAATTTATTTCTCTTGTAGTGTGTTCAGTCCACGGCCCGCCCTGTCTTTTTTTGAGGCAGGTTCTAAATTTTAAAATTATAACTCCAGTCACCACTGCACCTTATAGTTTCTCCTTTCTCGTCTTGTTTTGGTCGAATGACTGGATATGACATGTGAGGGGAGGAGCTATATAGCAGCTCTGCTTGGGTGATCCTCTTGCAACTTCCTGTTGGGAAGGAGAATATATCCCATAAGTAATGGATGACCCGTGGACTGAACACACTACAAGAGAAATAAATTTATCAGGTAAGCATAAATTATGTTTTTCTTTGGAACAGATAATAAACGCTAATTTTAAACCAATTAATCAAGAAAAGAGCTTTATGAGGATTGCAGAAGCTTAACACAAAGTCTAAAAATCTGTCATTTTTAGTTTTCTTTTTGCTTCACTCACTTGTGGAGGAATTATTTATTTTATTTATATTTGAAAGAACC
Source organism: Bombina bombina (assembly GCF_027579735.1). NCBI lineage: Eukaryota > Metazoa > Chordata > Amphibia > Anura > Bombinatoridae > Bombina > Bombina bombina. Next base: position 952,188,810 of record NC_069502.1, on the reverse strand, counting down.
TTGGCATTTTTTTCTCAGGCCTGTAGTGACTTGTTTCATGTCCGGCTAATTTTTTTCAAGATTTGGAATTTAGTTCCAAAAATGGATCTAGCTAGTGTATTATTTCTCCTGTGTTTTTTTTTTATTATTATTAACAAAGTGGTAATTAATATTACATTTAGTTCAGAAGCATTTTCCAATATGTTTGTTTTTCATCTGAATTAATTTTATATTCTCCTATAAGAAATGTATTTAAATCTGTCGCTTCTACATGGTAATCTGTACTTATGCTATACAATTAAGTATGAATATTCTTGGCAGCTCCAACTAAATTAAACCCACAGGGTTAGTAAATGTAAAGGTGTGAATCATGATTGCATCGGGAGTATATAGGGCTTCAGGCAAACCACAAGTTTTGTGTTCTCTTCTCATGGGCATTATAAACTATGCCTGAAAATGGCCCAGTGTCCATGTATCTTGTGATATGATAGATTTTTTTTTTTTTTAAATTGACCAAACTATAACAAAATAATTAGCTTCTGTATATATTGTGTTTCTAGGCTAGCTTGTGGTTTCTTGGCCAGAACTAAGTGACTTCATTATTAGAAACCTTAGACTTAAGAATCTGAAGGAAGTTAAGTTTTTTACAGCTATATATCTATTATGCGTTACTGTGCAGCTTTTGGTTCGTTCACTTTTTGTCAGGGTTTTGTGGTTAAAGGACCTCAGAATTGAAGTCTGCAAATGTTAAAAATATATATATATTGCATCTACATCCTCTGAACATATAGAGTTTCCTTATTTTTTTCTTTTGCAATTTAATGGGTGTTCCTGTGTGTTTGTGTTTCTGCTCATTACATTATAAAAATGTCTCTCTTAAAAGAATCTCATAAAGTTGTGATCAGCTTCTGATGTAAATGTAAGCTTTGCTAGCAGTCTCTCCTTTGCAGTGGAGAACACAAAGGATTGTTAAAGGATCCTCCTCAAACAAAACAGAATAACATCCTTGGCAAACATTTTTTTTAGGAAGGGGTTACTGGAGATAACAAACTGTGATGAAAGATTTCACCATAATTATTAGATAATTGTCTGGTGCTTCTGTAGCAAAGAACAAATTATTATATTTATTATATATTATTTGTTAGTCTTGAATGCTTTAAAATATATAGCCTTTTATTTCCTAGCATAGAGGCTATTATTATTTTATCCATATAAATCACTCATAAGTTTAAATGGGGAGTTGGTTCACACAGTTGTGTGTTCTCTGTTTTTTGTGGTTTTCAGTTTAATTGGTCAAGTTAAGCGTGTTGAGTATCGTTTGCAATGAATTTGCACAGGGTATAGGAAACTGGAAGAGTTCCAATGCAGTCTTATCAGAGTTGTCTTGCAGCTAGTCATGTAGTAAAGTGATTGCTGAAAAGCAGCCTCTCCATGTCGTCATCAGTTATAGATACAAGCAGACAACACATGGTACCAGGAGTGGATGTTTCTCCAGCAATAATACAAGAAAATAAACATGGATACGCAGCATAGAGCAGTTACAAGGCAACTTCATCCAGCACAAGAGCAAATACATTTTCACAGTGTTGCCAGCCTCAAACCACCACCTAAGCTCATATTTGTGGGGAACGTTTAAACAAAGGTTTACACTGTAAATGAAAAACCACAAACCCCTCTTCACTCCCAGTTGATCCGAAAGTAGCGTTGCTTTTAACTGTTGCTGGGCCAGAGGTTCTAGACATTTATAACGTTTTTCAATTATAAGCGTATTGTAACAACTGTGAGCTTGTTATGGAGGCATTTATAACGAGTCAATGGCAACAAGAAATTAAATTCAAGGAGAGATGGAAGGTGCCCAGATGTTTTTAATCCTTGATGCCTCAAATGGATTTTGGCAGGTACCTTTAGCAAAATAAATCATGCATTTGCACTTTTAATACACCATTTGGGAGGTACAGTTTTAAACGTCTCCATTCTGGACTATGTTCAGCCCCTGAAATATTTCATCGAACCATACAGCGATTATTTGATGGGGTGGAAAGGTGTACAAGTTTACACTTAAAGGGACAGTTTACTCAAAAAATTTCTCCCCTTTAATTTGTTCCCAATGATCCACTTTACCTGCTGGAGTGTATTAAATTGTTTACAAGTAGCTCCTTTACCCTTATATTGGCATTTGAAATTGTTAATTTAGCATGTGGTATCCCCACCTATTCTGAAAGTTTGTGGCCGGGCGTACCAGCTATAAATAAGCTTTGTAAACACAGCCAGCAGAAGAAATTACACTCCCAGTGTGATAAAGCAGAGATAAGGTAGTAAAATGTTGATTTTCCATTGTTCTCTCAAAGTATTGGTGATTGTTTTATGTACAGATATAAGATAAAGAAGCAGGTATATGTGCACAATGTGATACAGTAATGAGATCTAATTATACCTACAAGCTCAACCCATTTTATTAGGTTGTGGCTTCATAACACAAAATCAGAGCTTTAATATACAGAAATAAACCTTAAAAAGCTAATTTTCATAAATGAGAACAACATAGAAAAGGAAGTTGGGATTTCACAATAAGAAATTCCCAAAAGTCTAGGTAAATCCAGCACAACTGTAAACTTGAATAAAAGCGCTACAAAAAGCTTGTATGTCAAAAACAATGTAAATATTTTTATTAAACAAATGCACAATACACACATTCACATTCATACAGGGGATCCCACACAAAGCAGCATTTATGAAGTACTGGCCAAAAAGTTAATTATCTGGTGCACCAGGGGAAATAGACCAAAAACAGTCCATTTAAAACTTGCAGGTATTTGTAATCCAATAAGTGCAGCATTAATGCAAGAAATGGATGCAGTTATACAGTCCCCGGTGTATAAAAACCAGTAACTTCAGACTTGAACCCCCAGAGTTACTGAGTCGGTTGGTGTTTAAAAGGCATAGTATAGGAGGAGCAATAGAAACACGCGTCTTTATTCACAGGTGCTGTATTCCTTTAAGACAGTGATATTCGGTGTACAGATGCGTATAACATATTCTACCTGTATTTGTTCACGCGGTCGCTCCTCCTAGCTGCCTTGTTCATGGAGTGTCCAGACATCAGGGGTAAGTCACGATGAGCAGGGGATCTGCTGTAAGGGCTGCCAAGCACGACGAGTCCAAACGCTCGTTTCGCTCCTTCAGTCAGTGCAGCATGGAGCTTCTTCCAGGTGCTAACGACACCTTGATTACCAGCCTTTTTATTGGATACCGGTTTCCAGAGTCTTTTCAATTTGATGAAATTTATGTCAATCACAATTAGCCGTTGTTGCAATGTCTTTGCAATTGTTACTTTTAAATACAGCTAAATTCAGGGCTTCTCAAGTAACCAAGGTGAGGTATTCAATAGCAGAAGTTGGTTATATACAATTAAATGATTCAGATACTCACTCACACACACATCCGCAACAAATCATATATACAAAATATGCTAAAAACAGTTTTATTTTAATACACCATTGTGCAATATTTAAAAGACAATACTTAATTATAGTGTTATGTGTGTCAAATTATTCTAACAGCAAATATGTGCATTTAAGCTCATCATAGTAGTATATATTTACACTTTTGATTTATTTTATTACTTTTGAGAACCCATTATCCATACATATATGGAAATAAATGGAGATGTGCAGATAAAGTAAGGAATTAGCCTAAAAAGGAAGCAAATTCCAATTTTTCATTTAAGCCATTAGGAGATAGAGTGTTTAGTTTGTACATCCATCTTGTTTCTTTTTGTAAAAGAATTTTATCAATGTCCCCCCCACGCATGCTCAGTTTGACTGATTCTATTCCAATGAAGTGGAGTTCATCAATTTTTGATTTGTGAAATTGAGCAAAATGTCTCGCCACTGGGCTGTCAATATTGAAGTCCTTTATATCGTCTCTATGTTCTGTAATGCGGGAGCGTAATTCTCTAAAAGTTTTACCTACATAAAAGCATTTACACGAGCAATAGAGAAGATATATGACTCCTTTTGTGGAACAATTAATAAAAGAATTGATTTTATATGTGACACCTGTATTCGTGCTAAAAGTCTTAGTTTTCTGCACGAATTGACAGCAGACACAGTGATTACAGGGGGAACTGCCGACTATTTTTTGGGCATTGCGTTCTAACCAGTTAGATGTAGGCACTTTGTTAAATTCGCTCTTAACAAGGAGATCTTTCAAATTGTTAGGTCTCCTTGCTGTCATTAGGGGATAGTCCCCCACATGTTGGTGTAATGTAGAATCATTAGTCAGCAAATGCCAGTTATTGTTAAGAATACTTTTAACTTTACTCCAATGGGCATTATATTTAGTAATAAATCTGATTTTAGTGTCTTCCACATTCTCACTTTTGGTATTCTTTTTGTACAGAAGATCTTTTCTTTGATGCTGAGATGCTTTATAGAGTGCTCTTTTTACACATCTTTTTGAATAGCCTCTCTCAAGGAAACGAGTCGCCATATCTTTGGCCTGTTGTTTAAAGGTTTGATCTCTAGAGCAAATTCTGCGAAGGCGCAGAAATTGCCCATAGGGAATACCCCTCTTAAGGTTTTCAGGATGATGACTCGTTCCTAAAAGAAGGCTATTAGTTGCAGTCGGCTTTCGAAACACTTCTGTTTCAATTTTGCCTTCGTTCTTACTAATTTTTAAGTCCAAAAAATTGATGGTAGTAGAATCATAACTACAAGTTAAGAAGATATTTAAATTATTCTTATTCAGGAGGGAAACAAATTTAAGTAGATCCTCCTCACTGCCATCCCATAGCAGGAGGATATCATCCACATATCTGATCCAGAGGGCTACATGCGCCTCAACTATGTCAGAATGCTCACCAAAAACAATTTGATCTTCCCATCCACCAAGGTGTAAACAGGCATATGTTGGGGCGCATGTAGCCCCCATTGCTGTCCCTTGTTTCTGTTTATAGTATTTGCCATCAAAAATAAAAATATTGTTTTCCAGAACAAATTTCAAAAGTTTACTTACAAATTTAGAATGTTTGCTATAGCCCACTCCTCTTGTATTGAGAAATTTTTCACAAGTTGCAATTCCAATAGAGTGGGGAATTGAAGAATATAAGGATTCAACATCCAACGAGACCAAAATGGTCTTGTCAGAAACATTGATTCCATCGAGTTTTTTAATCACATCTGTTGAATCTTGGACAAAGGTACGTAAGTCATTTACAAACGGCTGTAAAAACCTATCAACATAGTTACTTATTCCTTCAGTGGGGCCCCCCATCCCAGAAATGATGGGGCGTCCAGGTGGATTTTTAATGGATTTATGTAACTTTGGTATCCAGTAGAAAACTGGTGTTTTTGGTTTGTGACTGTACAGGAAGCCAAACTCTTGGCTTGTAATCAAATTATTTCTACGTGCTTCATTTAGTAAAAAAAGAAGTTCATTGTGAGAACTATGAAATTCTTCAAAAGAAGATTTGGCATATTGTGTTTCATCAAGTAATTGCCGCATTGCCTCTTTAATGTAGTATTCTTGAGTAAGAATGACAACATTACCCCCCTTGTCGGCCGGTTTTATGACCAATTCCTGATGATTAATCAGTTCTTTAAGGGCTCTACGTTCAGATTTAGTAAGATTATCATTGACAATCTTTGTAGTTTGAATTTGTGTCAACTCCTGGGAGACATTTTGAACAAAAACCGAGATATTTGGAATGGAAGAAAAAGAGGGCATGTAAGTAGATTTTTTCTTTAAATCTGTTTTTGGAAGAATATCTGTAATTTCATTACTCTGTTCGTAGAGAAGAGTCTCCAGACAATCCAGAGTATCTCTCTCTTTTCTACAGGCCAGATCTACTTGTATTTTTGGCGTCATTATCTTTTTTAAAGCGAGTTTTCTCGCAAAAAGATGTAAGTCCTTGGTGACCTCAAATAGATCTAGACTATTAGAAGGGCAAAAACTAAGTCCCTTTTCCAGTACCTTTATATGTTCGCGATTTAGGGGGAATGAGGAAAGGTTGACAATACCCATTTTATGAGAGGGGTGTGGGCCTAGAAGTGAGTCACTTTCCTCTTCTAGTTGTATCTCATACGATTTCTGGTCATCATATATTGTCCCTGATGTCGTCTGTTCCCCCTCACTCTTCCTTCTCTCCTCTCTTGGGATTGCCCTCCCGTGCCTCCTCCTCCCACCTCGTCTAGTCCTACCCCTAAAGGGTGCATACGTTGGTTATTTGAATCATTATTTTTATTTTCACCATCAGAATCCATATCAGAATTATCTGTACCTGAATCATAGTAATTTCTTGTGTTAATTCTATTCCTATATATATAGATTTTATTTCTCCTATAGTCTTCCTGATCTCTTTTCCTCCTCTTACGTGTTTTTAATTCCCCTTGTAATTTTTCTATAAGTTTTTGTGTCTCTTTATTTAATTTCTCAAATGATGTGTCATTTTCAAATTTGTGCAAACATTCGTACACATCATCCACATCTTTTTTACATTTTTCCAGTTTTTTACCATCTTCCTCTATTATTAATGCAATCAGATCAAGTGAGCATTTTGTTAATATTTCATTCCATTTAGCTATAAATTCATTATCCGCATCTACACCTCGCAAGTTAATGCCGGGGTCTAGGCGGATTCTCAGACCTCTAGGAATTATCTCCATCTTTAAATAGTTAGTAAGACTTTGATGTTCCCATTTAATTTTTATTTGCTTTGTCAATTTTTTCTTGTACAATTTGAATGCAGAAACAACATCATGTATGGCCTCATCTTCTCCCTCTATCTGCACATCTCCAGTCATTGTAAAGGCTTCATTAATATCAGTAGACCAACGTTCATCCGATAATTTGAATGCCATATTGAAGAGAGATATATATAAATATAGGGTCTCAAAATTGTGATTTGGCAACAAAGCTTTTAATCATTAATATAATTTTTATATCAATGAAACAATGCCTTGTAATTAATATTTCAATATTTTTAGAAGGTGCAAACTCAGAAACTCCAAGGTAAAAAATACTCTTAGTCAAACTGAGCATGCGTGGGGGGGACATTGATAAAATTCTTTTACAAAAAGAAACAAGATGGATGTACAAACTAAACACTCTATCTCCTAATGGCTTAAATGAAAAATTGGAATTTGCTTCCTTTTTAGGCTAATTCCTTACTTTATCTGCACATCTCCATTTATTTCCATATATGTATGGATAATGGGTTCTCAAAAGTAATAAAATAAATCAAAAGTGTAAATATATACTACTATGATGAGCTTAAATGCACATATTTGCTGTTAGAATAATTTGACACACATAACACTATAATTAAGTATTGTCTTTTAAATATTGCACAATGGTGTATTAAAATAAAACTGTTTTTAGCATATTTTGTATATATGATTTGTTGCGGATGTGTGTGTGAGTGAGTATCTGAATCATTTAATTGTATATAACCAACTTCTGCTATTGAATACCTCACCTTGGTTACTTGAGAAGCCCTGAATTTAGCTGTATTTAAAAGTAACAATTGCAAAGACATTGCAACAACGGCTAATTGTGATTGACATAAATTTCATCAAATTGAAAAGACTCTGGAAACCGGTATCCAATAAAAAGGCTGGTAATCAAGGTGTCGTTAGCACCTGGAAGAAGCTCCATGCTGCACTGACTGAAGGAGCGAAACGAGCGTTTGGACTCGTCGTGCTTGGCAGCCCTTACAGCAGATCCCCTGCTCATCGTGACTTACCCCTGATGTCTGGACACTCCATGAACAAGGCAGCTAGGAGGAGCGACCGCGTGAACAAATACAGGTAGAATATGTTATACGCATCTGTACACCGAATATCACTGTCTTAAAGGAATACAGCACCTGTGAATAAAGACGCGTGTTTCTATTGCTCCTCCTATACTATGCCTTTTAAACACCAACCGACTCAGTAACTCTGGGGGTTCAAGTCTGAAGTTACTGGTTTTTATACACCGGGGACTGTATAACTGCATCCATTTCTTGCATTAATGCTGCACTTATTGGATTACAAATACCTGCAAGTTTTAAATGGACTGTTTTTGGTCTATTTCCCCTGGTGCACCAGATAATTAACTTTTTGGCCAGTACTTCATAAATACTGCTTTGTGTGGGATCCCCTGTATGAATGTGAATGTGTGTATTGTGCATTTGTTTAATAAAAATATTTACATTGTTTTTGACATACAAGCTTTTTGTAGCGCTTTTATTCAAGTTTACAGTTGTGCTGGATTTACCTAGACTTTTGGGAATTTATTATTGTGAAATCCCCACTTCCTTTTCTATGTTGTTCTCATATGTATCTTTCTAGGAAGCACCTGTTCTCTAGTTAATTACTTATTAGTGTGCAACTCTCACCTTTGTGTTTCTTTAATTTTCATAAATGTTTTACTCTGCAGTTGGTAAAAAAAGCAATTGTAAACACATTAAGGGAAAACTATTTTACAGTATACTGTCCCTTTAAACTAATTTGGGATACTACAGAAATTGAACATAACAGACTTGAGAATGCAACAAAAGGGAAGGAGGATTGCTGAAGGTTAAAAGTAAAGGTCTAAACTTTATTAAATCCAACATTAAAAGTTGTAAGTGAAGTATTCACAGGAACAAAAACAAAAGCAGAGTTGTTACAGATGAGAGCGTTAGGAGCGGCTATATACTGTGGTCCGTTGAAGAGTCAAGTGCCGATCGTAAAGGGGTGAGTGTGTCATAGAGTGGCAAGTTTTCAGTCGCTATTGACTGGCTCCGTTTAAGAACTGTGATACGATTTGAAGGCATTTGTTACTATAATAAGATAAAACCATTGTTTTAAAATGGAATCCCCTGCTAGCAAGAAATAATTTCCAAGATTTCTTGGCATGGTAACTTACTTGGGCAAATTTATAGGTAATCTATCTGCAAAAACTAAACATATGAGATGTTTAATATTGAAGGATGAATGGTGATGGGAAAAATAACATGAAGCAGAATTTGTATTACTTAAAAAAAAAAACTGCTCAACACAGCACCTACTTTGCATTGTTTTGACGTGTCACGCAAAATGAAGATTTCCACAGATGCATCTAAAGCTGGACTAGGAGCAGTCCTACAACATGATGGCAAGGGCTGGAGTCCTATTGCATATGCTGCCAGAGCTTATGCTGACACAGAATACAAGTATGCTCAGATAGAAATATTTGGCATTGCATTTGGCTGTGAAGCTTTTCATAATTTTGTTTATGGTATTCTATTCACAGATGAAACTGATCATAATTACTTCATACAAAAAGAAAGTCACAGATCACCCGATGATGAAACAGACTCATATTAGGTGCATATCAATAGTGTAAAAAAGTCTGGTGCCTTTTTATCAACTATAATGCAGAGATTACAAAAGGCAACTGCTGCAGATGAAACTGTTCAAAATGTAATATAAACCATTAATTGTGTAAGTAAAAAGTTATACATGCACAAGCAGTATTTGCCACATAGAGAAGAGCTTTCAGTGTGTTGATGGTGTGCTTCTAAATGGCAATAGACTGGTAATTCCTGTATCACTGAGAAGAAAAAATGTTAACTAAAATACATGAAGGGAATTTAGGAATACAAAAATGCAGGAGAGCTAGGGAAGTTCCTGGCCAAATATGAATGATATCACAACCTTCAGCTCTGCATGTCCCACTTGTCAGTCCTTTCAATCTGCTCTCCCTAAAGAAACTCTGATGCAGGAAGAAATAGTGAGGAGGATTCCATGGCATACAGTGGGCGTGGATCTCTCTTCACCAAATGGCCAGGATTACATAGCCATATTAGAAGCTTACTCCACATACCCAGAAGTTACAAAACTGAGAAATACTTCTTCAGAAAAGGTATGTAACAAATTACGAGCAGTGTTTTCAAGGTATGCAATTCCAAATGTCTTAAAGTTCGTCAATGTCCCTTAGTTTTCATGTAAACATTTTCAAGCTTTTTTCTGAGCAGTTTGGATTTACTCGTATGACATCCAGCCCCAGGTATCGCCAGAGTAATGGATTAGCAGAGGCTGGAGTCAAAGTTATAAAGAGGTTGCTTGCAAAGGCTCGTTACTCAGGAGAGAATCCAAAAACAGCTTTACTTAACTATCAAGCTACACCACTGGAATGGGGAAAGTCTCCAGCAGGACTGCTTTTTGGCAGGCAGATAAAAACTAAATTACCTCAGTTGGCTCTTACCCAGTACCAAACTTCAAATTACACTAAATGTATTGGAAAAAGAAAGAGAACATCCGAAGAGAAGCTATGACAGGGGTGCAAAAGATCACAGTGAGCTGCATGTTGGGGATGTTGTGAAAGTCGGGACAGGACAAAACTGAGACAATAAAGCTATTGTAATGTGTAAAGTGGCAGTACGGTCATTTGAAGTGAAAACCACAGAAGGTTTAGTCCTCATACAAAATCTTACATTTACTGAAGAAACCAAAATGTGCAGGGTCCAGAATGCTTCCAGCAGTCATGGAATTGTTTAGTGATACAGACAAAATATTGGGGGCTGAAGATGAAAGAACACCACCTGACATATTGCCAGTTCATGAAGCTGACGTGGAAGAACTTGATAGAGTAGAGAGCATTCACAATGAACTAAATGACTCTGAAGAGTCTCTGTCAGAATCATCAATTGTTAACAGATATGCATCTAGTGGCAGAGCTATCAGAAAGCCACAAAGACTCATTGAGGAATGTTGAGAATTAGACTGGAAATATTCAATCTAAACTTGTCAGTTAGGTTTTTTATTTATTAGTTATTTGTTGTTGTCATGTTTGCTGTTATATTTATATTATTTGTTTTTGTTTCTAATAAGGAGAAGATGTGTTGAGTATCCTTTGCAATGAATTTCCATTATATCATTGCTACAGCAAGTGAGTTTAAGGGGCCCGGGGGCACAGGAAACAGGCAGAGTTCCAATGCTGCAGTCTTATCAGAGTTGTCTTGCACCTAGTCATGTAATAGTGATTGCAGAAAAGCAACCTGTTTCTCTCATCATCAGTTATAGATACAAGCAGACAACACATTAAGTGTAGGCCCCAAGGCAGAACACTGTGCGATCTCATCGCAGAAACTGTAGTGTTTCTGCAGAAAGACCGGCCGTGACAGTTAAAACAAAAAATTTAAAATTTGCCGGCAGGTCACTATTCTGTTTTATCTCAGTGTAAATATTTACTATGTTCCTCTCTTTTCAATTTCCTCCCCCTTCCTGAACTCCAGTGCTGTACAGCACATTGCAGAAAAGGTAAGTCAGGGCTTAACAAATTTATTCTAGGAGTCTAGGAGCCAAACAATATACTTAGGAGCCAGATTTAGGTTTTTAATAAATGTGTGTTAATGTGTGTGTTTGTATATGTGTGTGTATGCATATGTGTGTGTGTGTGTATGTATGCATATGTGTGTGTTTGTGTGTGTGTGTATATATATATATATATATATATATATATATATGTGTGTGTGTGTTTATGTATGCGTGTGTGTGTTTGTATATGTGTGTGTATGTGTGTGTGTGTTTGTATATATATGTGTGTGTATGCATGTGTATATGTGTGTGTTTGTGTTAATATTTGTGTATATGTATGTGTGTACATCAGCGAGGCTGTACATGAACCTGTCCTCATGCTGCGTTCTTTGCCCTTACTCAGTGTGCAACACTAGCTCCTCAGAGACACTGCAGAAAAATGTTCACAAAAAAAAAATCTCATTGCAGAAAATGTTCTGCCTCTGGGAGTGTAGGTTATTTCTCTTGACATGCAGTGAGAAGCTTACTGGCACATTGATCCTTATCTTGATCTGTAACATTTTAAGACATACAGTATAGTTTAAGAGAAAACTTCATAGGTAGGGAATGCTAGAATCAGTGATTAATAGTCTTGAAGGAACAATAAAGTCCAAATTAAACTTTCATGATTCAGATAGGGCATGCAATTTTAAACAGCTTTCCAATTTACTTTTATCATCAAATTTGTTTTGCTCTCTTGGTATTCTTAGTTGAAAGCTAAACCTAGGTATGCTCATATTCTAGTTTCTAAGCCCTTGAAGGCCACCTCATATCTGAATGTCCCACACAAATGAATAGTGGCACTACTTGGGCTTTTCCTCATTAGTTTATTTATCTGTATATTCACCTGTTTAATATATAGTAACTGTGTAAATGTATAGAGGAAATGGTGCTTGTGCACAAGCATCATATCTGAATGTGTTTGACAGTTTTTCACAGCTAGAGGACATTAGTTCATGTGTGCCATATTAGATAAAATTGTGCTCAGGCCCATGGAGTTATTTAAGAGTCGGCACTAATTGCCTGAAATTGAAGTCTGTCAAAAGATCTGAGATAAGGAGGCAGTCTGCAGAAGCTTAGGTACAAGGTAATCCCAGAGGTAAAAAGTATATTAATATAACAGTGCTGGTTATGCAAAACTGGGGATTGGTAAATAAAGGGGTTATCTATCTTTTAAACAAAATCATTTTTGGTGTTTACTGTCCCTTTAACCCCTTCATCCAAAAAGATGTGTATATATATGGCATCTGGTACTTTGGCTGTTGTACCGCACAACATATATATATATATATGTGTGTGTGTGTGTGTGTGTCTGAGCTTCAGGAAGCTCCTGCAGTACAGCCGAGAGCTAGAGTTCCTGAGCTCTAGGCATCTGCCTGCATATGGAACCGGAGCGTGATCGGTGCTACGGATCCATATGAGGGCAGATGCCTGATAGTTACAGACGGTGACACTGTGTGTGTCACCGTCTTTAACGATTGTTGCTGGTGTTGGCAGGTGGTGTAGGCGGGTGGTGGGTGGGCGGTCCAACTACAGAGAAAAAAAATAAAGAGTCAGGGAGGGATGGGGCAGCTACACTACAGAAAAATGTGTGGGGGTCCCTAACTTGCAGGGGTGGTGGTGGGACCCTACTACACTACAGAAAAAAGAAAAAAAAAATATTTAAAAAAAACAGTAAAAAAAAAGTGGTTTTATTAGGTTTAGACAGTTGCCAGTACCTAAGATTGCGGCACTTGTTAGTGGGGGTAGAGTTAGACAGCTGTTTGGGAGGTTGAAGGGTAAGGGGGGTACCCTACCCTGCAGAAAAAAATGAAAAAATTAATTAAAAAAGCCTTACAATTTTATATTAAATTTTATATACTTAAGGGAGGGAAGAGAGCTGTTTGGGAGGGATCAGGGGGTGGGAAGTGTGCAGGTGGGAGGGTAATCTCTACACGAACGCTAAAATTAACCTTTCAAGCTTTATAATTAATACCTTCACTACAATTAGCGGCCTTCTAAATACCAAAACACAATAGCAAAGCCGTATATCTATTTTTCTGAACAAAATGGATCCCAGAGAAGCTTTTACAAACATTGTTGTCATGATTGCACAAGCAGTATGTAAATAACTACAGTAAGAAACCCAAAATTTGTGAAAAAATTTACTATTTTTTTTTTTTTATTTGATTGCATTTAATGGTGAAATGGTGGCATGAAATATACCAAAATGGACCTAGATCACTACCTTGGGTTGTCTTTTTAATATTTAAATATATATAGTTTTGACAGATCAATTAAAAAAAAAAAAGGCTCTATTTTGTTTAAATGGAGTGTTAGCAAAAATGATAAAAACTCTCCGATATTTTGGGCAGGTTTTTCTCGGAAAGTCCCTGTAGTGAAGGGGTTAATATGAAGAAGTTTATCTGAGCAGACGCTATGCTTAATGATCAGTTGATAATAGAGCTGCAACAACTAATCGTCATAATCGATAATAATTGATTATGAAAATAGTTGTCAACGAATCTCTTAATCGATTAGTTGGTTTGCAATTAGTTGGTCTGTGCACAAGTCCAGCTGCTTCATAACACTGAGCTCCTGCACATGGTATTGTGTTTTATGGTTATGCCCTTAGCCTAAATGACGTCTACAGACGTCTACTTTTCACATTTTCAGGACAGTATACGTTTACAACTACCCCTGGCTTATGTGTAACCCAGATATAATAGTCATCATTTGGATTGTTTACATTAAATCTTGTGATTTGGAACTATGCTTTTCATTATATAGTGCCAAGCTTGTTGTTTACACCTTGCCCCTAGATTGATGGGAGTTATTTAAATTGATGTGTACTATTATCTGTTTGCACAATTATTAGCGTATTGCTTGCTATTGCTGATTATATGTACTGTATAAATAAATGTGTAAGGCTAGGTCCTGTTATTAATATACAGTCCTTAGCACTTTTAATTTTGTATTTTATTGTTTTTTTTAAATTTTTTAATAAATTGTGATATGTACGAGATTCAACCTTTATAAGTATATATTCGTTATTTTTAGAGCGGACTAGATATTTCCCCTAACCTTATAGCTGGTTATTTACCATTGCATATAGATTTTCAAGATATTTTTATGTTAGAATGAAGTCAAGAGTTACTTTATTGAGAGGCCCCTTGCCAAGGTAGAAAACACTTCGCATTGGTGAAGAGCTAACAAAGATAAATATCACACTTTGGTGAAATTGGCAAAACCCTACTTATACACCTCAACAGCCTTTTCTCTGCTGCAGGAAATATAGCTGCAAACAGAGAAACAGCCTTAGCCAGAAGCATGTGGACATGTTGAGATAGAGTCTAACTCTTTCTAGTTCTACCTCTTTTCAAACAGTTTGTGTTTTTGTTTTGATTAATTATAAAACTGTGCTCTGCTGCTTAACCCCTTAATGACCGCAGCACTTTTCCATTTTCTGTCCGTTTGGGACCAAGGCTATTTTTACATTTTTGCGGTGTTTGTGTTTAGCTGTAATTTTCCTCTTACTCATTTACTGTACCCACACATATTATATACCGTTTTTCTCGCCATTAAATTGACTTTCAAAAGATACCATAATTTTCATCATATCTTATAATTTACTATAAAAAACATTATAAAATATGAGGAAAAAATGGAAAAAAAACACATTTTTTCTAACTTTGACCCCCAAAATCTGTTACACATCTACAACCACCAAAAAACACCCATGCTAAATAGTTTCTAAATTTTGTCCTGAGTTTAGAAATACCCAATGTTTACATGTTCTTTGCTTTTTTTGCAAGTTTATAGGGCCATAAATACAAGTAGCACTTTGCTATTTCCAAACCACTTTTTTTCAAAATTAGCGCTAGTTACATTGGAACACTAATATCTTTCAGGAATCCCTGAATATCCATTGACATGTATATATTTTTTTTTAGAAGACATCCCAAAGTATTGATCTAGGCCCATTTTGGTATATTTCATGCCACCATTTCACCGCCAAATGCGATCAAATAAAAAATTTTTTTCACTTTTTCACAAATTTTTTCACAAACTTTAGGTTTCTCACTGAAATTATTTACAAACAACTTATGCAATTATAGCATAAATGGTTGTAAATGCTTCTCTGGGATCCCCTTTGTTCAGAAATAGCAGACATATATGGCTTTGGCTTTGCTTTTTGGTAATTAGAAGGCTGCTAAATGCCCCTGCGCAAAATACGCGTATTATGCCCAGCAGTGAAGGGGTTAATTAGGGAGCATGTAGGGAGCTTCTAGGGTTAATTTTAGCTTTAGTGTAGTGTAGTAGACAACCCCAAGTATTGATATAGGCCCATTTTGGTATATTTCATGCCACCATTTCACCGCCAAATGCGATCAAATTAAAAAAAACGTTAATTTTTTCACAATTTTAGGTTTCTCACTGAAATTATTTACAAACAGCTTGTGCAATTATGGCACAAATGGTTGTAAATGCTTCTCTGGGATGCCCTTTGTTCAGAAATAGCAGACATATATGACTTTGGCGTTGCTTTTTGGTAATTAGAAAGTCGCTAAATGCTGCTGCGCATCACACGTGTATTATGGCTAGCAGTGAAGGGGTTAATTAGGTAGTGTGTAGGGAGCTTGCAGGGTTAATTTTAGCTTTAGTGTAGAGTTCAGCCTCCCACCTGACACATCCCACCCCCTGATCCCTCCCAAACAGCTCCCTTCCCTCCCCCACCCAACTATTGTCCCCGCCATCTTAAGTACTGGAAGAAAGTCTGCCAGTACTAAAATAAAAGATTTTTTTTTTTTTTAAAGAAAAAAAAAAAAGCATATTTACATATGCTGTGTTTAGGATCCCCCCTTAGCCCCCAACCTCCCTGATCCCCCCCAAAACAGCTCTCTAAGCCTCCCCCTCTGCCTTATTGGGGGCCATCTTGGGTACTGGCAGCTGTCTGCCAGTACCCATTTTGCACAATCAAATGTTTATTTCTTTTTTATTTTTTTTATTTTTTCTGTAGTGTAGCTTCCCCCCCCACGGACCAACCCCCACCACTTAAATAACGAATAAGGTTTTTTTAAAAAAATTACTGGTCCCACTTTTATTTTGGGACACATTTTTTTCTGTAGTGCAGCGGTCCCAACCCGGTCCCTGCCCTGGCCCGCGCGCGCCCCCTCGTGCACGTGCGCGCGCGCCCGGACTTGCACGCCCACGATCCCGCCCCCCTCCACATGACCAGGGCCATCGATGGCCGCCACCCACCTCCCACACCGGCTCCCACCCACCAACGATACCGGCCATCGATGTCCGGTGCAGAGAGGGCCACAGAGTGGCTCTCTCTGCATCGGATGGCCATCTAAGGTTATTACAGGATGCCTCCATATCGAGGCATCACTGCAATAACCGGAAAGCAGCTGGAAGCGAGCAGGATCGCTTCCAGCTGCTTTCCACACCGAGGACGTGCAGGGTACGTTCTCAGGCATTAACTGCCTTTTTTCTGAGGACGTACCCTGCACGTCCTCGGTCATTAAGGGGTTAAAAATTGAAGAAACAGTTGTGTTAATGTAAAGTTTTAGTCTGAAGTTTATATTTGTAACACTCATTATGTGGATTTTATTTAAAACATATAAAACTATTATTGATACTCTTTTTATCCGATTAGTCGATTAATCGGAAAAATAATCGGCCGATTAATCGATTATGAAAATAATCGTTAGTTGCAGCCCTAGTTGATAATGATGATCAATTTTTTGTTTTCATTTGCTTGTTTTTTCACATGCATTGTGAACAGAGCCTCACATTTTATATACCGTCACATTGCTGGTAAATCGCCAGGGATATTACCAAAATTAAAATGCATATTGCCATGCATATACTAAAATGTATTTAATGTATGACAAGGAAAGTTTTTATGCACTTTTCCCTCAATAATGTAGCTTTGAAACTTAAAGGGATAGGAATGTCAAAATTAAAATTGCACGATTCAGATAGAGCATGTCATTTTAAGACACTTTTAAATTCACTTCTATTTTCAAATGGGCTTTGTTCTTTTTCGTATCCCTTGTTGAAAAAGAAAATGCACATATCCTACACTAGTGGGATCTAGCTGCTGATTGGTGCCTGCACACATTTATCTCTTGTGATTGGCTAACTAGATGTGTTCAGCTGGTTACCAGTAGTGCATTGCTGCTCCGTCAGATAATAGAAGTAAATTGGAAAGTTGATTAAAATTGTATGTTCTATCCAAATCATGAAAGAAAATTTTGTGTTTTCCTGTACCTTTGTATATATCATATTTAATTCATATTTTTGTATGAATGCTTTCAGTCATTTGGAATTATTATTTTTTTACTTTTAGGAAGTGAGAGCTTTTCTGAATTGCTGCTGAAATTCAAAGAAATGAAGATGCCAGTTCGAGCATTATTGAGGCTTGCCCCCATATTGCTGGTCAATCCAAAGTCTATGGTAACCTGAGCAGTGGGGATATTTCACATGAGACCCGCGCCAACCTGAAGCATTGTAGAGGAGCATGCCTGGGGCATTGTTTTGTTTAACTTTATGATGAAGAACTCCCATCGTTTGCAGACTTCTGCAATACATTAGGCATAGGATGTGAACCTGCAGTTATTGTTTTTATTTTTTTCTTGTCTTAAATGATTAAGTATCTTATTGCAAGATGACAACACAGTGTAATGTAACAAGGACATTTTTGTAAATAAAATTTGTTTAAATAAAATGTAACCTTAGCTATTATTGGCATATGTATATTTATGTATTTGTGTGTGTGATTTGTATGTATGTGTATATAGAAATGATAGATTTTGACAGCAGTTAAGAAACATAGGCCCAGCAAGTTTGCCCAATTTTTTCTAAAAGTGTAAACTTATCTATTTCGTAGGATAGCCTTATGCTTATCCCAGGCATTCTTAAACTCACCCACAGTGTTTGTCATTACGACCTTTTGTGGAAGTTTATTCCATGAATCAATCACCGTTTCTGTAAATTACTCCTGTATCTACTACCCTTCAGCTAGAGATCATGACCCCTTGTTCTTGAATTTTTCTTTTTATGAAAAATACAGCCTCCGCTTTACCAAGCCCTTAAATATACTTGAAAGTTGCTATCATATTACCTCTTTCCCTTCTCTCCTCTATGCTATACTTATTTAGGTTATTGAGCCTCTCTTGGTACGTTTTAATTTTTAGTCCTTTTACCATTTTGGTAGCCCTCATTTGCACAGATTGTAGTTTGTTTATATCCTTCTGGAGATATGGCCTCCAGAACTGCACCCAATACTCAAGATGGTGCGTAACTAATAATCTGTAAAGTGGCATAAGAACCTTACTATTTCTGCTGCAAATACCTCTACCAATACATCCAAGCATTCTGCTGGCCTTACTCACTGCAATACTGCATTGTTTGCTAAACTTTAAATCAACTGAAATAATAATTCCCGTAAAGTGTCATTGAGTCTGTAATTAACGTTTTGAATTTTGTTCCTAAATGCATAATGTAACAGTTTGCCGTGTTAACCTTTAGATCCCAGTCATTTGTCCACTTCTCATTTTGTCTAGCCCCCCTGGAACATCTACTCTATTACAAATTTTTGTATCACCTGCAAACAGACATACTTTCCCATGTAGCCCTTTGCTGATATTTATGATAAATATGTTAAAGAAACTGGCCTGTAGTTACCAGATTCTTCCCTACTGCCCTTTTTATGAAGCAGTACTACATTCGCTATTCTCCAATATTAGTTTTATTAGGTAGTTTGTGATGTTGGGGTTGGCGGATTTAGGGGTTAATACTTTATTACTTGTGGTGTGGGTTTGATGGCGGATATAGGGGTTAATAGTTTAATTAGGCATATTGCGTTGTGGGGGGGTTGTCGGATTAGGGGTTAACACTTTTATTCGTTCCGATGTGGGTTTGATAGCGAATATAGGGGTTTTATACGTGTTTTTGGGAGGCCGGTTAGTTTAAGGGATATTTTATGTTTTTTTTATTATTCTAAGGCACCGGCAGTTTCTAAAGTGCCGTAAGTCAATAGCACTAAGAGCTTAGTTATAGCTCTCTCCAATGTGAGTATTGTTCCCTGTGGGATTGGATTATTTGCACTTTTGTTGTTTTGTATTATAGGTATTTGAGTGCTAGCAGTTTATTAGCAATCACCTAATTTTGATGTTTTAATATTAGATTTAATGCTTACAAACAGTGATACAGTTTCAGATGTGTCTGTAGGTGAGAATTTAGGATTGATCATCAATCTGTTTGATTTAGTATTCATGTGCAGACACTGTCCACCAAAACCAGGGGTTTTATACGTGTTTTTGGGAGGCCGGTTAGTTTAAGGGATATTTTATGTTTTTTTTATTATTCTAAGGCACCGGCAGTTTCTAAAGTGCCGTAAGTCAATAGCGGCTCCAGAAATGTGTATATACGCTCATTTCTGGACATCATAAAACTTCCTAAAGTTTTAGACTTTAGGAAGACTGATTTTCATACATGGGAGAATACGTAAAGGAATAGTCTAGTCAAAATTAAACTTTCATGATTTAGATAGAGCATGCGATTTTAAGCAACTTTCTACTTTACTCCTATTATCAATTTTTCTTCAACCGTTCTCTTGGTATCTTTATTTGAATGTAAGCTTAGGAGCCAGCCCATTTTTGGTTCAGAACCTGGGTAGCACTTGCTGATTGGTGGCTATATTCAGACACCAATCAGAAAGCGATACCCAGGTGCTGAACCTAAAATGGGCCGGGTTCTATGCTTATATTATTGCTTTTTCAAATAAAGATACCAAGAGAACAAAGAAAACATTATTAGAAAGTTCCTTAAAATTGCGTGCTCTATCTAAATCATGAAACTTTAATTTGGACTAGATTATTCCTTTAACTATTTAAAAGGGCAAATTTATTATGGGGGCTCAAGAACAGTGGGTGCCATTTTAGATGCAACCGCATACTGTTTTAGACATGTCTGTAAAAGTTTTCCAAAGAAAGGACAGACACACACAGTCAGACACTGATTTGCAAATATGGAGACTCCAGTAAAATTGAAAACAGTTGATGGTAGAATAGCGGAAGGAGATAAGCAAATTGCAGACTGTCTCAATGATTACATCTTTTCTGTTTTCACAAAAAATTGTTAAGATAGAATGTCTATATTAAGGGATGCTACAAAAAAATGTAAATGAGCTTAGCATTAAACTTTTTACAGAGGATGAGGTTTTGTTTGAATTATCAAAAATAAATGTAAAAAGTCAGTGGGTTCTGATATTCAGTCAAGGGTTTTAACCCCTTAAGGACATTTTTCAATTTCCTTCCCTTAAGGACCAGGGCTATTTTTACATTTCTGCGGTGTTTGTGTTTAGCTGTAATTTTTCTCTTACTCATTTACTGTACCCACACATATTGGGCGAGATTACATATACGCCGCCTGTAATTTTACATCGCACATCGGGGTATCCAATAAACCCCGCTGGCAGTTCATAAAGTGCCGTAAGTCGGATAAACTAGCGATGTCCAGAAATGAGCGTATATACACATTTCTGGAGCCGCTATTGACTTACGGCACTTTAGAAACTGCCGGTGCCTTAGAATAATAAAAAAAACATAAAATATCCCTTAAACTAACCGGCCTCCCAAAAACACGTATAAAACCCCTGGTTTTGGTGGACAGTGTCTGCACATGAATACTAAATCAAACAGATTGATGATCAATCCTAAATTCTCACCTACAGACACATCTGAAACTGTATCACTGTTTGTAAGCATTAAATCTAATATTAAAACATAAAAATTAGGTGATTGCTAATAAACTGCTAGCACTCAAATACCTATAATACAAAACAACAAAAGTGCAAATAATCCAATCCCACAGGGAACAATACTCACATTGGAGAGAGCTATAACTAAGCTCTTAGTGATGTAGCAGGTAGGTATAAAGCCCCATGGCTCACAAGGATACTCCCAGGATATAGTAGTTAAAATATTTTATTAAAAACAAGGACAGAAAAACAGACTGTATTAGATACTAAATGGGCATAAGACAAACCCGGCAAACAGCTTTACAATTTGCAATCACCCGGAAGCACTTAAGTTCTGACCGTTCGGTAATACAAATGTCCATATATGTCCACAAAAATATCCTTGCTTTTCTTTTTAAAGACACAAGTCCACGGATTTCATCCTTACTTGTGGGATATTCACCTCCTGGTCAGCAGGAGGCAAAGAGCAGCACAGCAGAGCTGCTATATATAGCTCATCCCTTCCACTCCAGTCATTCTCTTTGCCTACGTTAGTGATAGGAAAAGGTAAAGTGAGGTGTTAGTTATAGATTCTTCAATCAAGTGTTTATTATTTTAAAGTAGTGCCAGAGTGGGCTACTTTGTTCTAGGGTGTAGCCGTAGTCATATCAGTCTGTACAGTAGAGCATTTGGTGGCTTTAGAGCAATGGGAACTTGTGGGACATAATTCTCACTGCGCCTCCCATATACTGTTGCTGACCTAACCTAGAAAAATCTGAGGGATATGTCTCAGTGTTTTCTTTTAATTCACAGGTCCATGTGAAGGAATGGGACTTCACACACCTGGGAGCTGCCTTTGCTGTCGGGCAGAATGTGAGGTAAGTGCCGATTTTTATTCTGGGGTTAAAAGAATAAAGAAAAACTCAGAAGTATTTGGCAACTCACATTGTGAATAGGAAATATAAGGAAGCCCTTGGTGGAAGGTATGGGCACTTTACATTTTATTCAGGTATGATTTCTCCTTTATGTTTAGGAGATTATAGTTGACAGCTACACGCAGGACAATCAATTGTCACACATCTCCCGGTGGTGGCATAGTTAGACATACTGCCCGGGAGATGACTGTTCTGACATTGCTCTCAGCGAGCGTAATTGGGCTTTAATTTTACTGTGCTTGTTATTAGTAATTCTCCTTTTCTTTCATGTAATTAGCAAGAGTCCATGAGCTAGTGACGTATGGGATATACATTCCTACCAGGAGGGGCAAAGTTTCCCAAACCTCAAAATGCCTATAAATACACCCCTCACCACACCCACAAATCAGTTTTACAAACTTTGCCTCCTATGGAGGTGGTGAAGTAAGTTTGTGCTAGATTCTACGTTGATATGCGCACCGCAGCAGGTTGGAGCCCGGTTTTCCTCTCAGCGTGCAGTGAATGTCAGAGGGATGTGAGGAGAGTATTGCCTATTTGAATTCAATGATCTCCTTCTACGCGGTCTATTTCATAGGTTCTCTGTTATCGGTCGTAGAGATTAATCTCTTACCTCCCTTTTCAGATCGACGATATACTCTTATATATATACCATTACCTCTACTGATTTTCGTTTCAGTACTGGTTTGGCTTTCTACAACATGTAGATGAGTGTCCTGGGGTAAGTAAGTCTTATTTTCTGTGACACTCTAAGCTATGGTTGGGCACTTTTTTATAAAGTTCTAAATATATGTATTCAAACATTTATTTGCCTTGACTCAGGATGTTCAACATTCCTTATTTCAGACAGTCAGTTTCATATTTGGGATAATGCATATGAATAAATCAATTTTTTCTTACCTTAAAATTTGACTTTTTCCCTGTGGGCTGTTAGGCTCGCGGGGGCTGAAAATGCTTCATTTTATTGCGTCATTCTTGGCGCTGACTTTTTTGGCACAAAAAAATTTTCTGTTTCCGGCGTCATACGTGTCGCCGGAAGTTGCGTAATTTTTGACGTTTTTTTGCGTCAAAAGTGTCGACATTCCGGATGTGGCGTCATTTTTGGCGCCAAAAGCATTTAGGCGCCAAATAATGTGGGCGTTTTTTTTGGCGCTAAAAAAATATGGGCGTCACTATTGTCTCCACATTATTTAAGTCTCATTATTTATTGCTTCTGGTTGCTAGAAGCTTGTTCACTGGCATTTTTTCCCATTCCTGAAACTGTCATTTAAGGAATTTGATCAATTTTGCTTTATATGTTGTTTTTTCTATTACATATTGCAAGATGTCCCACGTTGAAACTGAGTCAGAAGATACTTCTGGAAAATCGCTGCCTGGTGCTGGAGCTACCAAAGCTAAGTGTATCTGCTGTAAACTTATGGTATCTGTTCCTCCAGCTGTTGTTTGTACTGATTGTCATGACAAACTTGTTAATGCAGATAATATTTCCTTTAGTACTGTTAGATTACCTGTTGCTGTTCCGTCAACATCTAATACTCAGAGTGTTCCTGATAACATAAGAGATTTTGTTTCTAAATCCATTAAGAAGGCTATGTCTGTTATTCCTCCTTCTAGTAAACGTAAAAAGTCTTTTAAAACTTCTCATTTTTCAGATGAATTTTTAAATGAACATCATCATTCTGATTCTGATAATGGTTCTTCTGGTTCAGAGGATTCTGTCTCAGAGGTTGATGCTGATAAATCTTCATTTCTTCTGTTATGTGTGATCAGTCCACGGGTCATCATTACTTCTGGGATATAACTCCTCCCCAACAGGAAATGCAAGAGGATTCACCCAGCAGAGCTGCATATAGCTCCTCCCCTCTACGTCAGTCCCAGTCATTCTCTTGCACCCAACGACTAGATAGGATGTGTGAGAGGACTATGGTGATTATACTTAGTTTTTATGACTTCAATCAAAAGTTTGTTATTTTACAATAGCACCGGAGCGTGTTATTACTTCTCTGGCAGAGTTTGAGGAAGAATCTGCCAGAGTTTTTTACTATGATTTTAACCGGAGTTGTTAAGATCATATTGCTGTTCTCGGCCATCTGAGGGAGGTAAAGGCTTCAGATCAGGGGACAGCGGGCAGATGAATCTGCATTGAGGTATGTAGCAGTTTTTATTTTCTGAATGGAATTGATGAGAAAATCCTGCCATACCGTTAAAATGACATGTATGTATACACTTCAGTATTCTGGGGATGGTATTTCACCGGAACTACTCTGTTAAAGGTCACTAATCCTTTTAATAACTATTTATCATGTTAAACGTTTTTGCTGGAATGTAGAATCGTTTACATTGCTGAGGTACTGTGTGAATAAATATTTGGGCATTATTTTCCACTTGGCAGCCTTTTTTGCTTTTATTTGTGACAGTTTCGTTTCTCTTCACTGCTGTGTGGGAAAGGGAGGGGCCGTTTTTGGCGCTCTTTGCTACGCATCAAAAAAAAAAAAAAAAAAAAAAAAAAAATTCCAGTCAGTTACTTTTATATTTCCTGCATGATCCGGTTCATTTCTGACAGATCTCAGGGGTCTTCAAACTTCTTTGAAGGGAGGTAAATTCTCTCAGCAGAGCTGTGAGAATTCTTATAGTGACTGTGAATAAAAACGTTGCTTTGTATTTTTTATGTTATTTTACTAATGGGAACAAACCTTTGCTAAAAGTTGTGTTGTTTTAAAGTTTGATGCTATAACTGTTTTTTCAGTTCATTATTCAACTGTCATTTAATCGTTTAGTACCTCTTTGAGGCACAGTACGTTTTTGCTAAAAAAGATTATAACCAAGTTGTAAGTTTTTTGCTAGTGTGTTAAACATGTCTGACTCAGAGGAAGATATCTGTGTCATTTGTTCCAATGCCAAGGTGGAGCCCAATAGAAATTTATGTACTAACTGTATTGATGCTACTTTAAATAAAAGTCAATCTGTACAATGTGAACAAATTTCACCAAACAGCGAGGGGAGAGTTATGCCGACTAACTCGCCTCACGCGGCAGTACCTGCATCTCCCGCCCGGGAGGTGCGTGATATTATGGCGCCTAGTACATCTGGGCGGCCATTACAGATAACATTACAAGATATGGCTACTGTTATGACTGAAGTTTTGTCTAAATTACCAGAACTAAGAGGCAAGCGTGATCACTCTGGGGTGAGAACAGAGTGCGCTGACAATGCTAGGGCCATGTCTGATACTGCGTCACAGCTCGCAGAGCATGAGGACGGAGAGCTTCATTCTGTGGGTGACGGTTCTGATCCAAACAGATTGGACTCAGATATTTCAAATTTTAAATTTAAATTGGAGAACCTCCGTGTATTACTAGGGGAGGTCTTAGCAGCTCTCAACGATTGTAACACCGTTGCAATACCAGAGAAACTGTGCAGGTTGGATAAATACTTTGCGGTACCGGCGAGTACTGAAGTTTTTCCTATACCTAAGAGACTAACTGAAATTGTTACTAAGGAGTGGGATAGACCCGGTGTGCCGTTCTCACCCCCTCCAATATTTAGAAAGATGTTTCCAATAGACGCCACCACTCGGGACTTATGGCAAACGGTCCCCAAGGTGGAGGGAGCAGTTTCTACTTTAGCTAAGCGTACCACTATCCCGGTGGAGGATAGCTGTGCTTTCTCAGATCCAATGGATAAAAAATTAGAGGGTTACCTTAAGAAAATGTTTGTTCAACAAGGTTTTATATTGCAACCCCTTGCATGTATCGCGCCGATTACGGCTGCGGCAGCATTTTGGATTGAGTCGCTGGAAGAGAACCTTAGTTCATCTACGCTAGACGACATTACGGACAGGCTTAGAGTCCTTAAACTAGCTAATTCTTTCATTTCGGAGGCCGTAGTACATTTAACCAAACTTACGGCTAAGAACTCAGGATTCGCCATACAGGCACGTAGGGCGCTGTGGCTAAAATCATGGTCAGCAGATGTTACTTCTAAGTCCAAATTACTTAATATACCTTTCAAGGGGCAGTCTTTATTTGGGCCCGGTTTGAAAGAAATTATCGCTGACATTACAGGAGGTAAGGGCCACGCCCTACCCCAAGACAAAGCCAAAGCTAAGGCTAGACAGTCTAATTTTCGTCCCTTTCGGAATTTCAAAACAGGAGCAGCATCAACCTCCACTGCACCAAAACAGGAAGGAGCTGTTGCTCGTTACAGGCAAGGCTGGAAGCCTAACCAGGCCTGGAACAAGAGCAAGCAGGCCAGGAAACCTGCTGCTGCCCCAAAGACAGCATGAACCGAGAGCCCCCGATCCGGGACCGGATCTAGTGGGGGGCAGACTCTCTCTCTTCGCCCAGGCCTGGGCAAGAGATGTTCAGGATCCCTGGGCACTAGAGATCATATCTCAGGGATACCTTCTAGACTTCAAATTATCTCCCCCAAGAGGGAGATTTCATCTGTCAAGGTTGTCAACAAACCAGATAAAGAAAGAAGCGTTTCTACGCTGCGTACAAGATCTGTTATTAATGGGAGTGATCCATCCGGTTCCGCGGTCGGAACAAGGGCAAGGGTTCTACTCAAACCTGTTTGTGGTTCCCAAAAAAGAGGGAACTTTCAGGCCAATCTTAGATTTAAAGATTCTAAACAAATTCTTAAGAGTTCCATCGTTCAAAATGGAAACTATTCGGACAATTTTACCCATGATCCAAGAGGGTCAGTACATGACCACTGTGGATTTAAAGGATGCTTACCTTCACATTCCGATCCACAAAGATCATCACCGGTATCTAAGGTTTGCCTTCTTAGACAGGCACTACCAGTTTGTAGCTCTTCCATTCGGATTGGCTACGGCTCCAAGAATCTTCACAAAGGTTCTGGGTGCCCTTCTGGCGGTACTAAGACCGCGAGGGATTTCGGTAGCTCCGTACCTAGACGACATTCTAATACAAGCTTCAAGCTTTCAAACTGCCAAGTCTCATACAGAGTTAGTTCTGGCATTTCTAAGGTCGCATGGATGGAAAGTGAACGAAAAGAAGAGTTCTCTCTTTCCTCTCACAAGAGTTCCATTCTTGGGGACTCTTATAGATTCTGTAGAAATGAAGATTTACCTGACAGAAGACAGGTTAACAAAGCTTCAAAATGCATGCCGTGTCCTTCATTCCATTCAACACCCGTCAGTAGCTCAATGCATGGAGGTGATCGGCTTAATGGTAGCGGCAATGGACATAGTACCTTTTGCACGCCTACATCTCAGACCGCTGCAATTATGCATGCTAAGTCAGTGGAACGGGGATTACTCAGATTTGTCCCCTACTCTGAATCTAAATCAAGAGACCAGAAATTCTCTTCTATGGTGGCTTTATCGGCCACACCTGTCCAGGGGGATGCCATTCAGCAGGCCAGACTGGACAATTGTAACAACAGACGCCAGCCTACTAGGTTGGGGCGCTGTCTGGAATTCTCTAAAGGCTCAGGGACTATGGAATCAGGAGGAGAGTCTCCTGCCAATAAACATTCTGGAATTGAGAGCGGTTCTCAATGCCCTTCTGGCCTGGCCCCAGTTAACAACTCGGGGGTTCATCAGGTTTCAGTCGGACAACATCACGACTGTAGCTTACATCAACCATCAGGGAGGGACAAGAAGCTCCCTAGCAATGATGGAAGTATCAAAGATAATTCGCTGGGCAGAGTCTCACTCTTGCCACCTGTCAGCAATCCACATCCCGGGAGTGGAGAACTGGGAGGCGGATTTCTTGAGTCGCCAGACTTTTCATCCGGGGGAGTGGGAACTTCATCCGGAGGTCTTTGCCCAAATACTTCGGCGTTGGGGCAAACCAGAGATAGATCTCATGGCGTCTCGCCAGAACGCCAAACTTCCTCGCTACGGGTCCAGATCCAGGGATCCGGAAGCAGTTCTGATAGATGCTTTGACAGCACCTTGGAACTTCGGGATGGCTTATGTGTTTCCACCCTTCCCGCTGCTTCCTCGATTGATTGCCAAAATCAAACAGGAGAGAGCATCAGTAATTCTAATAGCGCCTGCATGGCCACGCAGGACTTGGTATGCAGATCTAGTGGACATGTCATCCTGTCCGCCTTGGTCTCTACCTCTAAGACAGGACCTTCTGATACAGGGTCCATTCAAACATCAAAATCTAACTTCTCTGAAGCTGACTGCTTGGAAATTGAACGCTTGATTTTATCAAAACGTGGTTTTTCTGAGTCGGTTATTGATACCCTGATACAGGCTAGGAAGCCTGTTACCAGAAGGATTTACCATAAAATATGGCGTAAATACCTATACTGGTGCGAATCCAAAGGTTACTCTTGGAGTAAGGTTAGGATCGCTAGGATATTGTCCTTTCTACAAGAAGGTTTAGAAAAGGGTCTATCAGCTAGTTCTTTAAAGGGACAGATTTCAGCTCTGTCCATCTTGTTACACAGGCGTCTGTCAGAAAATCCAGACGTCCAGGCCTTTTGTCAGGCTTTAGCTAGGATCAAGCCTGTGTTTAAAGCTGTTGCTCCGCCATGGAGTTTAAACTTAGTTCTTAACGTTTTACAGGGTGTTCCGTTTGAACCCCTTCATTCCATTGATATAAAATTGTTATCTTGGAAAGTTCTGTTTTTAATGGCTATTTCCTCGGCTCGAAGAGTCTCTGAGTTATCAGCCTTACATTGTGATTCTCCTTATCTAATTTTTCACTCAGACAAGGTAGTTCTGCGTACTAAACCTGGGTTCTTACCTAAGGTAGTCACTAACAGGAATATCAATCAAGAGATTGTTGTTCCATCCTTGTGTCCAAATCCTTCTTCAAAGAAGGAACGTCTTCTACACAATCTGGATGTTGTTCGTGCCCTCAAGTTCTACTTGCAGGCAACTAAAGATTTTCGCCAAACTTCTTCCCTGTTTGTCGTGTATTCTGGACAGAGGAGAGGTCAAAAAGCTTCTGCTACCTCTCTCTCTTTTTGGCTTCGTAGCATAATACGTTTAGCCTATGAGACTGCTGGACAGCAGCCTCCTGAAAGAATTACAGCTCACTCCACTAGAGCTGTGGCTTCCACTTGGGCCTTTAAGAATGAGGCCTCTGTTGAACAGATTTGCAAGGCTGCAACTTGGTCTTCGCTTCATACCTTTTCCAAATTTTACAAATTTGACACTTTTGCTTCTTCGGAGGCTATTTTTGGGAGAAAGGTTCTTCAGGCAGTGGTTCCTTCTGTATAATGAGCCTGCCTATCCCTCCCGTCATCCGTGTACTTTTGCTTTGGTATTGGTATCCCAGAAGTAATGATGACCCGTGGACTGATCACACATAACAGAAGAAAACATAATTTATGCTTACCTGATAAATTCCTTTCTTCTGTTGTGTGATCAGTCCACGGCCCGCCCTGTTTTTTAGGCAGGTAAATATTTTTTAAATTATACTCCAGTCACCACTTCACCCTTGGTTACTCCTTTCTCGTTGATTCTTGGTCGAATGACTGGGACTGACGTAGAGGGGAGGAGCTATATGCAGCTCTGCTGGGTGAATCCTCTTGCATTTCCTGTTGGGGAGGAGTTATATCCCAGAAGTAATGATGACCCGTGGACTGATCACACAACAGAAGAAAGGAATTTATCAGGTAAGCATAAATTATGTTATTTATTTAAAATGGAATTTATTCGTTCTTTACTTAAAGAAGTCCTAATTGCATTAGAAATTGAGGATTCTGGTCCTCTTGATACTAAATCTAAACATTTAGATAAGGTTTTTAAATCTCCTGTAGTTATTCCAGAAGTTTTTCCTGTCCCTGGTGCTATTTCTGAAGTAATTTCCAGGGAATGGAATAATTTGGGTAATTCATTTACTCCTTCTAAACGTTTTAAGCAATTATATCCTGTGCCATCTGACAGATTAGAGTTTTGGGACAAAATCCCTAAGGTTGATGGGGCTGTCTCTACTCTTGCTAAGCGTACTACTATTCCTACGGCAGATGGTACTTCCTTTAAGGATCCTTTAGATAGGAAAATTGAATCCTTTCTAAGAAAAGCTTACTTTTTGGTTAGAAGCTTTAGTGCAACAAGTAACAGATCATAATTCTCATAGCATTATTATTCTTCTTCAACATGCTAATAATTTTATTTGTGATGCCATCTTTGATATCATTAGAGTTGATGTCAGGTATATGTCTCTAGCTATTTTAGCTAGAAGAGCTTTATGGCTTAAAACTTGGAATGCTGATATGTCTTCTAAGTCTACTCTGCTTTCCCTTTCTTTCCAGGGTAATAAATTATTTGGTTCTCAGTTGGATTCTATTATCTCAACTGTTACTGGAGGGAAAGGAACTTTTTTACCACAGGATAAAAAATCTAAAGGTAAATTTAGGTCTAATAATCGTTTTCGTTCCTTTCGTCACAACAAGGAACAAATGCCTGATCCTTCATCCTCAGGAGCGGTATCAGTTTGGAAACCATCTCCAGTCTGGAATAAATCCAAGCCTTTTAGAAAATCAAAGCCAGCTCCTAAGTCTACATGAAGGTGTGGCTCTCATTCCAGCTCAGCTGGTAGGGGGCAGATTACATTTTTTCAAAGAAATTTGGATCAATTCCGTTCACAATTTTTGGATTCAGAACATTGTTTCAGAAGGGTACAGAATTGGCTTCAAGATAAGGCCTCCTGCAAAGAGATTTTTTTCTTTCCCGTGTCCCAGTAAACCCAGCGAAGGCTCAAGCATTTCTGAAATGTGTTTCAGATCTAGAGTTGGCTGGAGTAATTATGCCAGTTCCAGTTCTGGAACAGGGGCTGGGGTTTTATTCAAATCTCTTCATTGTACCAAAGAAGGAGAATTCCTTCAGACCAGTTCTGGATCTAAAAATATTGAATCATTATGTAAGGATACCAACATTCAAAATGGTAACTGTAAGGACTATCCTGCCTTTTGTTCAGCAAGGGCATTATATGTCTACAATAGATTTACAGGATGCATATCTGCATATTCCCATTCATCCAGATCACTATCAGTTTCTGAGATTCTCTTTCCTAGACAAGCATTACCAGTTTGTGGCTCTGCCGATTTGGCCTAGCAACAGCTCCAAGAATTTTTACAAAGGTTCTCGGTGCCCTTCTGTCTGTAATCAGAGAACAGGGTATTGTGGTATTTCCTTATTTGGACGATATCTTGGTACTTGCTCAGTCTTCACATTTAGCAGAATCTCATACGAATCGACTTGTGTTGTTTCTTCAAGATCATGGTTGGAGGATCAATTTACCAAAAAGTTCATTGATTCCTCAGACAAGGGTAACCTTTTTAGGTTTCCAGATAGATTCAGTGTCCATGACTCTATCTTTGACAGACAAGAGACGTTTAAAATTGATATCAGCTTGTCGAAACCTTCAGTCACAATCATTCCCTTCGGTAGCCTTATGCATGGAAATTCTAGGTCTTATGACTGCTGCATCGGACGCGATCCCCTTTGCTCGTTTTCACATGCGACCTCTTCAGCTCTGTATGCTGAACCAGTGGTGCAGGGATTACACAAAGATATCTCAATTAATATCTTTAAAACCGATTTACGACACTCTCTGACGTGGTGGACAGATCACCATTGTTTAGTTCAGGGGGCTTCTTTTGTTCTTCCGACTTGGACTGTAATTTCAACAGATGTAAGTCTTACAGGTTGGGGAGCTGTGTGGGGGTCTCTGACAGCACAAGGGGTTTGGGAATCTCAGGAGGTGAGATTACCGATCAATATTTTGGAACTCCGTGCAATTTTCAGAGCTCTTCAGTCTTGGCCTCTTCTAAAGAGAGAATCGTTAATTTGTTTTCAGACAGACAATGTCACAACTGTGGCATACATCAATCATCAAGGAGGTACTCACAGTCCTCTGGCTATGAAAGAAGTATCTCGAATTCTGGTATGGGCGGAATCCAGCTCCTGTCTAGTTTCTGCGGTTCATTTCCCAGGTATAGACAATTGGGAAGCGGATTATCTCAGTCGCCAAACGTTACATCCGGGCGAATGGTCTCTTCACCCAGAGGTATTTCTTCAGATTGTTCAAATGTGGGGACTTCCAGAAAAAGATCTGATGGCCTCTAATCTAAACAAGAAACTTCCCAGGTATCTGTCCAGATCCAGGGATCCTCAAGCGGAAGCAGTGGATGCATTGTCACTTCCTTGGAAGTATCATCCTGCCTATATCTTTCCGCCTCTAGTTCTTCTTCCCAGAGTAATCTCCAAGATTCTGAAGGAATGCTCGTTTGTTCTGCTGGTAGCTCCAGCATGGCCTCACAGGTTTTGGTATGCAGATCTTGTCCGGATGGCCTCTTGCCAACCGTGGACTCTTCCGTTAAGACCAGACCTTCTGTCGCAAGGTCCTTTTTTCCATCAGGATCTCAAATCCTTAAATTTAAAGGTATGGAGATTGAACGCTTGATTCTTAGTCAAAGAGGTTTCTCTGACTCTGTGATTAATACTATGTTACAGGCTCGTAAATCTGTATCTAGGGAGATATATTATAGAGTCTGGAAGACTTATATTACTTGGTGTCTTTCTCATCATTTTTCCTGGCATTCTTTTAGAATTCCGAGAATTTTACAGTTTCTTCAGGATGGTTTGGATAAAGGTTTGTCTGCAAGTTCCTTGAAAGGACAAATCTCTGCTCTTTCTGTTCTTTTTCACAGAAAGATTGCTAATCTTCCTGATATTCATTGTTTTGTACAAGCTTTGGTTCGTATAAAACCTGTCATTAAGTCAATTTCTCCTCCTTGGAGTTTGAATTTGGTTCTGGGGGCTCTTCAAGCTCCTCCGTTTGAACCTATGCATTAATTGGACATTAAATTACTTTCTTGGAAAGTTTTGTTCCTTTTGGCCATCTCTTCTGCCAGAAGAGTTTCTGAATTATCTGCTCTTTCTTGTGAGTCTCCTTTTCTGATTTTTCACCAGGATAAGGCGGTGTTGCGAACTTCTTTTAAATTTTTACCTAAGGTTGTGAATTCTAACAACATTAGTAGAGAAATTGTGGTTCCTTCATTATGTCCTAATCCTAAGAATTCTAAGGAGAAATCATTGCATTCTTTGGATGTAGTTAGAGCTTTGAAATATTATGTTGAAGCTACTAAGAATTTCCGAAAGACTTCTAGTCTATTTATTATCTTTTCCGGTTCTAGGAAAGGTCAGAAGGCCTCTGCCATTTCTTTGGCATCTTGGTTGAAATCTTTAATTCATCATGCTTATGTCGAGTTGGGTAAAACTCCGCCTCAAAGGATTACAGCTCATTCTACTAGGTCAGTTTCTACTTCCTGGGCGTTTAGGAATGAAGCTTCGGTTGATCAGATTTGCAAAGCAGCAACTTGGTCTTCTTTGCATACTTTTACTAAATTCTACCATTTTGATGTGTTTTCTTCTTCTGAAGCTGTCTTTGGTAGAAAAGTACTTCAGGCAGCTGTTTCAGTTTGAATCTTCTGCTTATATTTTCAGTTTTTTTTCTTTATGAGATTTAAACTTTATTTTTGGGTGTGGATTTTTTTCAGCGGAATTGGCTGTCTTTATTTTATCCCTCCCTCTCTAGTGACTCTTGCGTGGAAGATCCACATCTTGGGTAGTCATTATCCCATACGTCACTAGCTCATGGACTCTTGCTAATTACATGAAAGAAAACATAATTTATGTAAGAACTTACCTGATAAATTCATTTCTTTCATATTAGCAAGAGTCCATGAGGCCCACCCTTTTTTGTGGTGGTTATGATTTTTTTGTATAAAGCACAATTATTCCAATTCCTTATATTTATGCTTCGCACTTTTTTCTTATCACCCTACTTCTTGGCTATTCGTTAAACTGATTTGTGGGTGTGGTGAGGGGTGTATTTATAGGCATTTTGAGGTTTGGGAAACTTTGCCCCTCCTGGTAGGAATGTATATCCCATACGTCACTAGCTCATGGACTCTTGCTAATATGAAAGAAATGAATTTATCAGGTAAGTTCTTACATAAATTATGTTTTTCACTCAGGAGGGACAATTTAACGAATTGCAGTGTCTCATCTCCCGGCGGTTACATAACAATGCTGACCGGGAGATGACTGTTTTATTTATTTGTTTTTCATCCGGAAGAGAGGAGATTATTCTTATTGCACATTGGAGCAATTTAACATTTGCAAACTTCTCCCAGCGGACATTAACATGCCGACCGGGAGCTTCCCTTTTTGTTAACGCCCACGACGGGCGGTCCTTGGGGAGGCGGCATTTGCATAGCGTGCCCTTTTTTCCCCTTCTCTTCTGGAGAATCTTAAATTACACTGCACAAGAGGAAGTTATGCAGTCACTGGTCCAATTACGCGTTTTCAATATATTTAGCGTAATTAGGACCGGAGTCTGTCTTCCCGGTTGCGGTGCAGTTCCGGATCGACATATCCTACTCTGAAAAAGGGAGTTAGTTTTCGATTCCGGCAGGCACCTCAGCAGCATAATGCTGAGGGATACGGTTAAATTATTCCTTTAGTTAGGCTGTTTGGTCCTATTTACATAAGCATGATATAAGGAAAAGAGAAAAGTTTCCTTTTTAAAATAAAGTTATGTTTTTGATTTAAAGAGACAGTAACATTTTTTAATGTGTAAATTTTATTTGTTAATTCATCCTTTGTGACGTAGGATGAAACAAAAGCGCACAAAATATAGAGTTACTTTTAAGATTTAAAGAAACAGTAACGTTTTTTTCTGTGTACATTTTATTAAATAAATTTCAGCTATTTATTTGTTAATTCATCCTTTGTGACGTAGGATGGAACAAAAACACACAAAATAATGTTACCTTTAAGATTTAAAGAAACAGTAAAAAAATTTCTGTGTACATTTTATTAAATGAATTTCAGATGTTCTTTGTTTATTCATCCTTTGTGATTTAGGATGACACAAGAGTATACAAGTATAGAGTTATTTTTCATATTTAAAGGAACAGTAACTTTTTTTATGTGAAGAATGTATTAAAATTTATTTTCTTTTCTGAACTTTTTACTCCCTCTAAGGCAATTGCTGTTTGGGAGTCTGTTACCAATGGTCAAGTTATGCAACAAAGTTCTCCTATCAGTGTTCCTCGAAATTTTATGGCCCACATGCAGTGCCTACGTTTCCTTCACACTCCACTTGGAGTTATGACGCATTATATATGTTTTTTTCCACAAGGTAGAAAACATTACTACAGTAGTTACTATTCAGAATGGTTCCTCCATGTTACTGAGGGAGGACAGATACTTTGCCAATTCTCAGTCTCAGATGGAATTGGTACTTTAGGAGTTTTTAGCTATCCTGGGAGACCCCGACATAGTACATCCAGTAACGACATTTCCTGTGTAACCTATACTAGTGCGGTTATAGGGATGGATGCATTCCTTATATTTACAAAATTGTTTCCCATAGCCGACTCAGCTATGGAGGCTGGACAAACATTCCCTAGGGGAAGGAGTAGTTTCAAGGAGCCGGATAGATAGCTCAGCATGCCAAGGCATTGTGGCTGAGCTCTGTAGCAACCCAAGGTTTGCAGGTTCGATCCCCGGCAGGGTCCACTCAGCTTTTCATCCTTCCGAGGTTGATAAAATGAGCATCGCCTTGAGATCCTTAAGGGTGATTAGCCATGTGTTACAAGTACCCAATACATATGTACACATACATACTTTAACTTAGCTATGTGATCTACTATACCCTTAGAGGATAGTTGGGTTTTTAGAGGGTTCTATGGAATGTACACCAGGGCTTACAATGGCGACCAACTGTGTACTTTGCTACCGTCACTAGTGTGACGGTATATTGGTTGATGCGTTGTCTGATGCTATTCAGTCAGGAGCCTCCCTGGATAAAATCCAGGATTGGATAAAGCTTTCAAATTGGCTAATAACTTTATTTCAATTTCTTCCCTTCCAGTTACCAAACTGGGAGCATAGGTGGCTCTGTTCCAGCTCTTGGAACCTTATGGTTAGAGCCTTGTTTTACTGATATATGCTCTAAGTGTAAGCTTTTGGTGATTCCTTACCAGGAGCAGACATTGTTGAGACCTGGCTTGACGGAATTAAAAAAAAAAAAAAAAAACACATAGCCTGCTGTTGAATCAAAGACAGCATGGAGGACATACCCCCGATCCGGGATTGGATTTCGTAGGGGGCTGACTTTCCGTTTTCGCTCAAGTTTGGTTTCGAGCTCAAAGGTTTTCCTCCCAGAGGCAGGTTCTGCTTTCAAGATTGTCTGAAGATCAGACAAAAGGAGAGGCTTTCTTACACTACGTAGGAGACCTCTCAAACCTGGGAGTGGTTGTTCCAGTTCTAATACAGGTACAGGGTCTATTCGTTCCATTCTTCCCTTGATCAAAGAGGGTCAATTTATGACAACATAAAGGACGAGTACCTTCATGTGCCGTTCACGAGAATCATCTCAAGTTCTAGAGTTTGCCTTTCTGGACAAACACTTCCTGTTTGTGGTTCTTCCTTGCGGTCTTGCCACAGTTCTGAGTTTTCACAAAGGCTCTGGGATCACTGTTGGTGGTGCTTCAGTTACGGGGCATTGCAGTGGCGCTCTATCTGGATGATATCCTAGTCCAGGCGTCATCCTTACAGCAAGCAAGATATACACGGACATGGTGTTATACTTCCCGTGATCTCACGGGTGGAAGGTCAGTTTGGAAAAGTGTTCATTAGTCCCAAGCACAAGGGTAACTTTCTTGGGAATTATGACGAATTCCATATCAATGAAGATTTTTCTGACTGAGGTCAGGAAATCAAGTTTTGTCGATAATGGTCTAGTACTTAAGTCCACTTCTCGGCCTTCAGTTGTTCAATGCATAGAGGTAATCGGGCTGATGGTGACGGCAATGGACATTATCCCGTTTGTTCGTTCCACCTCAGACTTCTGCAGTTAAGCATGCTCAGGCAATGGAACAGAGACTGTGCAGACTTGTCTCCTCAAATATCTGGAGACATGGGACTCTCTTCTATGGTG
This sequence comes from Bombina bombina, assembly GCF_027579735.1. Classification (NCBI taxonomy): domain Eukaryota; kingdom Metazoa; phylum Chordata; class Amphibia; order Anura; family Bombinatoridae; genus Bombina; species Bombina bombina. The sequence goes on along the minus strand of NC_069502.1, from coordinate 952,151,918 downwards.
GTTGTCTCTGGATCACCTATCCCAGGGAACATGATTTAGCAGACCATCCTGGGTGATAGTGACAACGGATGCCAGCCTTCTAGGGTGGAGAGCTGTCTGGAGTTCCCTAAAGGGCTCAGGGAGTGAGGACTCAGGCGGAGTCTGTTCTTTTTACAAACATCCTGGAACTGTGAGCGATCTTAAATGCTCTTCTGGTCTGGCCTCAGTTGGCTTTGGCCCAGTTCATCAGTTTTCAGTCGGACAACATAACAACGGTGGCTTACATCAATCATCAAGGAGGAACGTGGAGTTCCTTAGCGATGGCCGAGGTAGCCAAGATTATTCGGTGGGCGGAGGCCCATTTTTGCCATCTGTCAGCGATCCATATCCCAGGGGAAGCGGATTTTCTGAGTAGACAGACTTTTCATCCGGGAGAGTGGGAACTCTATCCGGAAGTATTCTCCAACCTGATTCTCAAATGGGGTTGGCCGGAGTTAGATCTCATGGCTTCTTGCCAGCATACCAAGCTTCCGATATACGGGTCGTGGTCCAGGGATCCCCAGGCAGAGCTGACAGATGCTCTGGCGGTTCCTTGGTCTTTCAATCTTCCATGCCTATTCCCTCCGTTTGCGCTTCTTCCTTGAGTCATTGCTCAACTCAAATTGGTGAATGCATCAGTGATCCTCATTGCTCCTGCGTGGCCTCGCAGGATTTTGTATGCAGACCTGGTGGATGTCATCACTGCCACCTTGGAAGCTTCCGTTGAGGAAAGACCTTCTCATTCAAGGGCCCTTCCTTTACCCAAATCTAGTTTCTCTGAAGCTGACTGCTTGGAGATTGAACGCGTAATCCTATTCAAGCAGGGGTTTTCTGATTCGGTCATAGAGACCATGATCCAGGCTCGTAAACTTGTGACTAGAAAGATTTTCCATAAGATGTGGTGTAAACATCTTTATTGGTGTGAATCTAAGGGCTACTCATGGAGTAGAGTTAGGATTCCCAGAATTGTGTCCTTTCTCCAATAAGGATTGGAGAAGGGTTTATCGGCAAGTTCCCTAAAGGGTCAGATCTCTGCCATATCTATTTTGTTACACAAACGTATGGCGGATGTCCCAGACGTTCAATCCTTTTTGTCAGGCTTTGGTTAGAATCAGGCCTATGTTTAAACCAATTACTCCTCCATGGAGTCTGAATTTAGTTCTCAAGGTTCGTCAAGGGGTTCCGTTTGAGCCTTTTGCATTCCTTGGATATTAAGTTGTTATCTTGGAAAGTTTTATTTCTGGTTGCCTTTTCTTCAGCTTGAAGAGTGTCTGAACTTTCGGCATTACAATACAATTCTTCTTGCCTTATTTTTCGTTCGGATATGGTAGTTTTATGTACTAACCTAGGGTTTCTTCCTAAGGTTGTTTCAAACGGGAACATTTATCAGGAAATTGTGGTTCCTTCCTTGTGTCCTAATCCTTCTCCAAGAGACCGTTTTTTTGCACTATGTGGACGTGGTCTGTGCTTTCAACATTTTATTTACAGGCGACTAAGGACTTTCGTCAGTTGTCTTCCTTTTTTTGTTGTTGTTCTCTGGGAAACGTAAGGGTCAGAAAGCAATGGCTACTTCTCTTTCTTTTTGGATGAAGAGTATCATCTGTTTTGCTTATGAGACTGCTGGACAGCAGCCTCCTGAGAGAGTTATGGTTCATTCCTCTAGGGCTGGGCATTCAAAAATAATGCTTCACACTTTTTTTTTTAAATCTTACAAATTTGGCTCTTTTGCCTCGGTCGAGGCTGTTTTTGGGAGAAAGGTTCTTCAAGCAGTGGTGCCTTCCGTTTAGGTTCCCTGTCTTGTCCCTCCCTTATTCGTGTACTCTAGCTTTGGTATTGTATACTACAAGTAAGGATGAAATCTTTGGACTCCATGTCTTTAAAAAGAAAAGAAAATTTATGCTTACCTGATAAATTTGTTTCTTTTTAGACACAATGAGTCCACGGCCCGCCCTGTTCTTTGAGACAGGTTATTAATTTTTGTAAACTTCAGACACCTCTTCACCTTGGCTTTTCCTTTCTCTTCCTAAACTTTGGTTGAATGACTGGAGTGGGAGGGAAGGGAGGAGCTATATATAGCAGCTCTGCTGTGGTGCTCTTTGCCGCCTCCTGCTGAATATGTGAATATCCCACAAGTAAGGATGAAATCCGTGGACTTGTGTCTAAAAAGAAACAAATTTATTAGGTAAGCATACATTTTCTTATTTGCACTTTTGTTGTTTTGTTTTGTATCAAATCTAATATAGCTTCATTTCGAATTGATTCCTTAACTAATTGCTCGTGATTCCCATGGCAAGGATTCAAGAATATACCTTCTTCTAGCTGATGTAGCTGAGGGAATCTTCCAGTCTATATCAGGCAAATTAAAGTCCCCACTTTACTATAACCTTACCCTTCATGGTGATTTTGGTTATTCTAATGAAAGATTGTCCAGTTTTGGCTGCTGCAATGGATGCCTATATACAACCCCTAAACACATTTTTATCTCTAGTTTCCACAGTCACCCAAATACTTTCCACATCATCATTAGTTCCTACAATTTTAGTAACCTTTTATATTTTATTTTACATACAGAGCAACTCCTCCACCTTTCCTTCCTACGCTATTCTTTTTAAATACTGTAACTTGTATCCAGGTATGACTGTCCCACTCATGCAAATCATTGTTCCATGATTCTGTTAAAGCTACTAAATCCAAGTTGTCCCTAGTTATTACTGAAGTGAGTTCAGGCGATTTATTTCCTTAACTGCGAGCATTTGTGCTCATGGCACAAATAACTTTTCTACTAGAATTTTCTAGAATTGTAACTTTGACTAACAGTTTTGGCATGCTGTGGGCGCAGGTTGATCTATTAATGTTTAACCCCCTTTATTAGTGTAAATGACTTCTAATATAGCATTTGAACTCCTCTCCCAGATTAAATAACCAAGTATCTTGCCAAACTGAGCTATAATGACCAATAAAACCAAATTATCTTTCCTGCTTCCTGGCTAGACACAGGTAAAATAGCAGAAAATTACAGGATTGATGCCACATGCTTTAAAAGATTGCCTAGGTCACAAAACTTTCTGAACAGCAGCAACATCATTACTAGCCAGATCATTTGTTCCTAAATGAACAATCACATCTAACTCACTTTCCTTTCTTGCTGCCTTAAAGGGATAAGAAACCCAATTTTTTTCTTTTATGGTTCAGAAAGAGCATGCCATTTTAAGCAACTTTCTAATTTACTCCTATTAATTTTTCTTTGTTCTCTTTGTTTCTTTATTTAAGAAAAGCAGACATTTAAGCTTAGGAGACGGCCCATTTTTGGTTTAGCACTTTGGTTAGTGCTTGCTGATTGGTGGCTAAATGTACACCAATGTATTGGGTACTCTGGGGGCAATGGTGGTTGATGTAATTTGTCCAGCAAATGTTTATAAGAACAATGTGACTTTACCAGGTGGCTGCACCAGGTCTGCTGACATTACTTGTCTACTCGCAGACCCTGTACACGCAGCAGCAGTTGTTTGAGGAACACACTTGGTTTTTTTTTTCGGTCAGTCTCTTTACTAGGTTTCTCATGAGTGGATTATTAGGCTGCATTTTTATATGTTCTGCAGCAGTAGGGTTAAACTTTTTCCCACCGCCCGACCATCTCGGCACACCTGGCCACTCTCCAAGGGGCTGATTAAGCTCTACAAAGTGTACAACGCTTCAGTCCACCAACCAGAGCAGCAGTTTACAAGGAGCTGACAGGCTTTCCTGGAGGGTGGTAAAACACCTCATAACGGACTATTTTTAGCACAATTTAATTTCTATTGAATACAGGGTGCTTGTCCGTATATACGCTTTGGGAATAATATAGCACAGTGAGGATAACAATTTAGGTGGACTCTGTACAACACCCATATTAATTGTACAGTGAGTGGGTATCCGACAAGGTGACAAAAATGGAGAATGAAGGGGAGCTGATTGATGGTGACCAGGAAGGGGACATTTCTGCACCATTATTTGATTCTAATAAATATTGTACATGCTTTGTAAACTGCATATAGTCTGTCCACCTACACAACTATGCAGTTCTTGTTTAGCATCTGTCCATTAGTCTCATTCTGGGGGCCCTAGTACTTAGACTACCGCAATATCCTCCTCTATCCCTATTGCCCACCCGCAGCCAACATGAAATACACCATCACCTACTACAGTATGCTAACAAATGCCAGTTTTACAACCCCAGCAGACAAACTTTAGCTCTCAAAATACTATAGTTTGTGACCCTGCTCCCATAAAACAAACTGAGGTTAGTCCTTTTCCACTTGATTTTGCGACCCAATTACAGTCTGCTGTATCTTTAGTTCTAAGTGCTATGCCAACTACAGGTAACTGGAAGAGAAAGGTTAAACATTGTTCTTCCGAATCTAGAACCAGCAGTTAATTAGGGGTCTCTGCTGTCAGACAGCAAAAGGTATCTGATGAGGACGATTACTTGTCTAGTACAGAAGCGGAATTTTCATCCTCTGACTCCTCTATAAAATCTGAAAAGGATACTGAAGATATTACCTTCAGATCTAAAGTAGTAAACACCAAAAATGTTTTTGTTTAAAAAGATAGATAATCCCTTTATTTACCATTCCCCAGTTTTGCATAACCAACACTGTTATAGAAATTTTCTTTTTTTTTTTTTAAACCAACTTTATTGAAATAATATCAAGTTGCAAAGTGGAAGACGCAGCTCCCTGTGTATAACATACAATAATCTGTGGCTTTTAAACATGTAAATTTAAAAAAGAAAAGAGAAGGCCTTCTTTCGCTTTTGGCAATACTAGCCAAAGTTAGTCCTGTTCAGATAATGTGATATCATTGAGAAGGTTGAAGAGAAGAGAGAGAAGAAAAAATGCCACATTACTTTTGTATTATTTATTAATTATTTGGAGTATAAAATTGTGAAGGTCGACTCATCACCACGTAATTATTAGGGTTAGCAAACCATTTGTCCTCATTAAGTTTAAAGAAAAAACAAATTTGAACTTATATGATTTGGTGTGTTGATGTATTTTATGGTTTTGAATAAACATGTCATTTCCTACCTTAATTTTTAAGGAAAAAATATTCTTCTAGGTCTAAGAATTCAGAAACCCGTTGTGTCCACATTGTCACAGGTGGGGCCTCTCAGCTCTTCCAATTTCTGGCTAATAGGTATTTGGCGCTATTGGTCATTATGTTAAACAGCTCTAAGCTGGGTTTGTATTTAATTTTTGGGTGTTTATTTAGGAGCCATATCAGGGGGTCTAGTGGTAAATGTGTTTCTAGTACTTTTTCTATTTCTCCAATAACTCCTCTCCAAACATTTTGAATAGTGTTGCACTACCACCACATATGTGCCATGTTTCCATGACCGTGTCCACATCTCCAGCAGTGGTTTGATCTATTATGATAGAGGCGGTGCAACTTTGTAGGGGTGAAATACCATATGTGTAGTATTTTAAAGTTTATTTCTTGTAATGACAGTGAGATTGAAGTTTTAGTTATTTTTTGGAAGATAGAATTACTGTTTTTTGGTAGAATTATAATGCCCAATTTTTCCCATTTTTCAAGGTATTTAGGTATATGTCCTGGTGGGTTATGAGTCAGCATTTCATAAAGCAGTGAGAGGGTATGCGATAGTGGGGGTGATGTGACACAAAGGTTTTCGAAGTTGGTCAATGGTCTAGTTATCTTTCTGAATTGCTAATGAGAAGTGATGGATGCAATTATATGTTAGCCAGTTTTGAAAACAATTGTAACCTTTATCCATTAGGTCTGATGAGTCCGTATTTTTTTTTATCTATTATGAAGTGTATTGGGATATCCCAGTAAAATGTGTTGGGAGCGTCTCTTAATACTTGAGAACCTAGTTTTAATTGCCCGTTCTCTATTAATGAAGTTAGGGGGGATAGTATGGATGAGATATTGGGGTATCTGATTAAGATAAGTTCCCATGTTCTATAAGTTTCAGCTATCAGCGGGTAATTAGTTGTTTGTGTGATATGCATGTTCACAACTTCCAGCAAATTTGTCCCAAATGAGGGGTATTTATTAGTGAGTGTTCTAATTGCACCCAAGGTTTATATTCATAGTTAATACACCAGTCTATTATTCTTTGCAGGAATATGACTTGTCTATACAAACTAATATTGGGTATTCTTATGCCGCCTTGGAGTTTTGGCGTTTGCATATTTTTTTTTTATTTTATTAATTCTGGGTGCTCTCCTGTTTCATACAAAATCGCTAAAAGCTTTCTGTAGGCTAGGTATGTATGTTTTTGGTTTCTGGATTGGTAAGGCCTGGAGTATATATAAGAGTCTAGGAAATACATTAATTTTAAGTACATTTATTTTACCTAACCATGATAGTTTTTTGATAGCCATGATGATAGGTCTCTTATAATGGTGTTTTCTCTTGTAAGGTGTATCCAGTCCACGGATCATCCATTACTTGTGGGATATTCTCATTCCCAACAGGAAGTTGCAAGAGGACCCTCAGCAAAGCTGTTATATAGCTCCTCCCCTTCCTACCATATCCAGTCATTCTCTTGCAACTCTCAACGCGCATGGAGGTAGTAAGAGGAGAGTGGTGAAAAATAGTTAGTTTATTTTCTTCAATCAAAAGTTTGTTATTTTAAATAGTACCGGAGTTGTGCTATTTTTCTCAGGCAGAGATAGAAGAAGAATCTGCCTGAGTTTTCTATGATCTTAGCAGGTTGTAACTAAGATCCATTGCTGTTCTCACACATGTCTGAGGAGTGAGGTAACTTCAGAGGGAGAATGGCGTGCAGTTTATTCTGCTATCAGGTATGTGCAGTTATAATTTTTTCTAGGATTGGAAATGCTAGAAAATGCTGCTGATTCCTGATAAATGTAAGTTAAGCCTGAATACAGTGATTTAATAACGACTGGTATCATGCTTACTCTCGGGTAATACCCTTATAGATATGCTATATAAAACGTTTGCTGGCATGTTTAATCGTTTTTTTATATATGCTTGGTGATAAAACTTATTGGGGCCTAATTTTTTCCACATGGCTGGCTTTATTTTTGCTTAGAAACAGTTTTCCTGAGGCCTTCCACTGTTGTAATATGAGTGGGAGGGGCCTATTTTAGCGCTTTTTTGCGCAGTTAAAATTACAGACTGAGACATCCAGTTTTCCTCAGAAGTTCCCTGAATGCTACAGGACATCTCTAAAGAGCCTAAAAACGTTTATTGGGGAAGGTAGGAGCCACTGTAGAGCTGTGGCAGTTTGCTGTGACTGTTAAAAAAACGTCTGTCGTTTTTTTTTATCCGTTTTTTTAACTAAGGGGTTAATCATCCATTTGCAAGTGGGTGCAATGCTCTGTTAGCCTATTACATACACTGTTAAAATTTTGTTTGTGTAACTGCCTTTTTTCACTGTTTTTCAAATTTTGACAAAATTTGTTTCTCTTAAAGGCACAGTACAGTTTTTTATATTTGCTTGTTAACTTGAATTAAAGTGTTTTCCAAGCTTGCTAGTCTCATTTTTAGTCTGTATAAACATGTCTGACATAGAGGAAACTCCTTGTTCATTATGTTTAAAAGCCATGGTGGAACCCCCTCTTAGAATGTGTACCAAATGTACTGATTTCTCTTTAAGCAATAAAGATCATATTTTGTCTTTAAAAAATTTTATCACCAGAGGAATCTGACGAGGGGGAAGTTATGCCGACTAACTCTCCCCACGTGTCAGACCCTTTGACTCCCGCACAAGGGACTCACGCTGAAATGGCGCCAAGTACATAAAGGGCACCTATAGCGTTTGTTACAAAGACATGGCGGCAGTCATGGATAATACACTGTCAGCGGTATTAACCAGACTACCCGAACTTAGAGTTAAGCGAGATAGCTCTGGGGTTAGACGAAATGCAGAGCATACTGACGCTTTAAGAACCATGTCTGATACTGCCTCACAATATGCTGAAGCTGAGGAGAACTTCAGTCTGTGGGTGATTTTTCTACACTTAAATTTAAGCTTGAACACCTCCGTGTATTACTTAAAGAGGTTTTAGCTGCTCTGAATGACTGTGACACAATTGCAGTGCCAGGGAAATTGTGTAGACTGGATAAATACTATGCAGTGCCGGTGTGTACTGATGTTTTTCCAATACCTAAAAGGTTTACAGAAATTATTACTAAGGAATGGGATAGACCAGATGTGCCGTTCTCTTCCCCTCCTATTTTTAGAAAAATGTTTCCTATAGACGCCACCACACGGGACTTATGGCAGACAGTCCCTAAGGTGGAGGGAGCCGTTTCTACTTTAGCAAAGCGTACTACTATCCCTGTCGAGGACAGTTGTGCTTTTTCAGATCCAATGGATAAAAAATTAGAAGGTTACCTTAAGAAAATATTTTGTCAACAAGGTTTTATCCTACAGCCCCTTGCATGCATTGCCCCTGTCACTGCTGCTGCGGCGTTCTGGTTTGAGTCTCTGGAAGAGGCCTTACAGGTAGCGACTCCATTGGATGACATACTTGGCAAACTTAGGGCACTTAAGCTAGCCAATTCTTTTGTTTCTGATGCCATTGTTCATTTGACTAAACTAACGGCTAAGAATTCTGGTTTTGCTATACAGGCGCGCAGAACGCTATGGCTTAAATCATGGTCAGCTGACGTGACTTCCAAATCTAAGCTGCTTAACATTCGCTTCAAGGAGCAGACCTTATTCGGGCCTGGTTTGAAGGAGATTATTGCTGATATCACTGGAGGAAAAGGTCATGCCCTTCCTCAGGACAGGTCCAAATCCAGGGCCAAACAGTCTAATTTTCGTGCCTATCGAAACTTCAAGGCAAGTGCGGCATCAACCTCCTCTAATGCAAGACAAGAGGGAACTGTTGCTCAATCCAAGGCGGTCTGGAGGTCAAACCAGACCTGGAACAAAAACCTGCTGCTGCCTCTAAGACAGCATGAAGGAACGGCCCCCTATCCGGTAACGTATCTAGTGGGGGGCAGACTTCACTTTTCGCCCAGGCGTGGGCAAGAGATGTTCAAGATCCCTGGGCGTTGGAAATTATATCCCAGGGATATCTTCTGGACTTCAAAGCTTCTCCCCCAAAAGGGAGATTTCACCTTTCACAATTATCTGCAAACCAGATAAAGAGAGAGGCATTCTTACACTGTGTACGAGACCTCCTAGTTATGGGAGTGATCCATCCAGTTCCAAAAGAGGAACAAGGACAGGGTTTTTACTCAAATCTGTTTGTGGTTCCCAAAAAAGAGGGAACATTCAGACCAATTTTGGATCTAAAGATCTTAAACAAATTCCTCAGGGTTCCATCATTCAAGATGGAAACTATCCGTACCATCCTGCCTATGATCCAGGAGGGTCAATATATGATTACAGTGGATCTAAAGGATGCTTATCTTCACATTCCGATACACAAAGATCATCATCGGTTTCTCAGGTTTGCCTTTCTAGACAGGCATTACCAGTTTTTAGCTCTTCCCTTTGGGTTAGCTACAGCCCCAAGAATCTTCACGAAGGTTCTAGGGTCCCTTCTGGCAGTCCTAAGGCCGCGGGGCATAGCAGTAGCCCCTTATTTAGACGACATCCTGATACAGGCGTCAAACTTCCAAATTGCCAAGTCTCATACGGACGTAGTACTGGCATTTCTGAGGTCGCATGGGTGGAAAGTGAACGAGGAAAAGAGTTCTCTATCCCCACTCACAAGAGTTTCCTTTCTAGGGACTCTGATAGATTCTGTAGAAATTAAAATTTACCTGATGGAGTCCAGGTTATCAAAGCTTCTAAATTCCTGCCGGGTTCTTCATTCCATTCCGCACCCTTCGGTGGCTCAGTGTATGGAAGTAATTGGCTTAATGGTAGCGGCAATGGACATAGTACCATTTGCACGCTTACATCTCAGACCGCTGCAACTATGCATGCTCAGTCAGTGGAACGGGGATTACACAGATTTGTCCCCTCATCTGAATCTGGACCAAGAGACCAGGGATTCTCTGCTCTGGTGGCTATCTCGGGTCTATCTGTTCAAAGGTATGACCTTTCGCAGGCCAGATTGGACAATTGTAACAACAGATGCCAGCCTTCTAGGTTGGGGTGCAGTCTGGAACTCCCTGAAGGCTCAGGGATCGTGGACTCAGGAGGAGTCTCTCCTTCCAATAAATATTCTGGAACTAAGAGCGATATTCAATGCTCTTCAGGCTTGGCCTCAGTTAGCAACTCTGAGGTACATCAGATTTCAGTCGGACAACATCACGACTGTGGCTTACATCAACCATCAAGGGGGAACAAGAAGTTCCCAAGCGATGTTAGAAGTCTCAAAGATAATTCGCTGGGCGGAGATTCACTCCTGCCACCTATCAGCTATCCATATCCCAGGTGTAGAGAACTGGGAGGCGGATTTTCTAAGTCGACAGACTTTTCATCCGGGGGAGTGGGAACTCCATCCGGAGGTGTTTGCACAAGTGATTCATCGCTGGGGCAAACCAGAACTGGATCTCATAGCGTCTCGACAGAACGCGTAGCTTCGTTGTTACGGATCCAGGTCCAGGGACCCCAGGGCGACGCTGATAGATGCTCTGGCAGCGCCCTGGTCTTTCAACCTGGCTTATATGTTTCCACCGTTCCCTCTGCTCCCTCGACTGATTGCCAAGATCAAGCAGGAGAGAGCATCTGTGATTTTAATAGCACCTGCGTGGCCACGCAGGACCTGGTATGCAGATCTAGTGGACATGTCATCCTTTCCACCATGGACTCTGCCTCTGGGACAGGACCTTCTACTTCAGGGTCCTTTCCACCATCCAAATCTAATTCTCTGAGACTGACTGCACGGAGATTGAACGCTTGATTTTATCAAAGCGTGGCTTCTCCGAGTCAGTCATTGATACTTTAATACAGGCACGAAAGCCTGTCACCAGGAAAATTTACCATAAAATATGGCGTAAATATCTTTATTGGTGTGAATCTAAGGGTTACTCATGGAGTAAGGTCAGGATTCCTAGGATATCTTTTCTCCAAGAAGGCTTGGAAAAAGGTTTGTCAGCTAGTTCCTTAAAGGGACAGATTTCTGCTCTGTCTATTCTTTTACACAAGCAGGCATTTTGTCAGGCTTTAGTCAGAATCAAGCCTGTGTTTAAACCTGTTGCTCCACCATGGAGCTTAAATTTGGTTCTTAAGGTTCTTCAAGGAGTTCTGTTTGAACCTCTTCATTCCATAGATATCAAACTTTTATCTTGGAAAGTCCTTTTTTTTGGTAGCTATTTCCTTGGCTCGTAGAGTCTCCGAGTTATCTGCCTTACAATGTGATTCTCCTTATCTGATTTTTCATTCTGATAAGGTAGTCCTGCGTACCAAACCTGGGTTTTTACCTAAGGTGGTATCTAACAAGAATATCAATCAAGAGATTGTTGTTCCATCCTTGTGTCCTAATCCTTCTTTGAAGAAGGAACGTCTATTACATAATCTGGACGTGGTTCGTGCTTTAAAGTTTTACTTACAAGCTACTAAAGATTTTCGTCAAACATCTTCTTTGTTTGTTGTCTACTCTGGACAGAGGAGAGGCCAAAAGGCTTCGGCAACTTCTCTTTCTTTTTGGCTAAGGAGTATAATACGCTTAGCTTTTGAGACTGCTGGCCAGCAGCCTCCTGAAAGGATTACAGCTCATTCTACTAGAGCTGTGGCTTCCACATGGGCCTTTAAAAATGAGGCTTCTGTTGAACAGATTTGCAAGGCGGCGACTTGGTCTTCGCTTCATACCTTTTCAAAATTCTATAACTTTGATACTTTTGCTTCTTCGGAGGCTATTTTTGGGAGAAAGGTTTTACAGGCAGTGGTACCTTCCGTTTAAGTACCTGCCTTGTCCCTCCCTTCATCCGTGTACTTTAGCTTTGGTATTGGTATCCCACAAGTAATGGATGATCCGTGGACTGGATACACCTTACAAGAGAAAACACAATTTATGCTTACCTGTTAAATTTATTTCTCTTGTGGTGTATCCAGTCCACGGCCCGCCCTGTCATTTTAAGGCAGGTATTTTTAAATTTAAACTACAGTCACCACTGCACCCTATGGTTTCTCCTTTCTCTGCTTGTTTTCGGTCGAATGACTGGATATGGTAGGAAGGGGAGGAGCTATATAACAGCTTTTCTGTGGGTCCTCTTGCAACTTCCTGTTGGGAATGAGAATATCCCATAAGTAATGGATGATCCGTGGACTGGATACACCACAAGAGAAATAAATTTATCAGGTAAACATAAATTGTGTTTTTTATGGGGATATAATTAGTTGTGAAGGTCTTTTCTATTGTGGTTACTAGCTCGAATCCTAGGTACTGTAAGGAGTGGGGACACCATGAGAATGGAGTTATCTTTTTAACTTTGGTTAACATGTTTTTGTCTAAATTAATATTTAGCGCCTCTGATTTGGTAGTATTTATTGAAAAGTTGGAGAGTAGTTTAAATTTTTGGAATTCTTGTAGTAGTGGTTGTATTGAGGTCAGTGGGTTTGTGATAGAGAATAAATTGTCGTGCAAACATGGACAGAACGTAAGATTGGGAGCTGATGTCTATTCCTTTGATAAGTGGATTTTCTCAGATTTTTGTTGCTAGAGTCTCTATGAAGCAAGCAAACAACAAAGGTGATATTGGGCATCCTTGTCGCGTTCCGTTGGATATGGTGAATGATTTTGTCAGGGTACCATTTATCAGTAGTTTTGCATTGGGATGGGAATATAGTGAGAAAATTCTAGTCAAAATCTTTGGGCCGAAGCCCATATGAGTCAATGTGGAGCGTAAAAAGTCCCAGTCAACACAGTCAAAGGCCTTTTCTGCGTCTATAGACAAAAGGAGTTCAGGAATTCTCTTGTCTTGAACATAGTGAAGTAAGTTTAAGGCCCTGACCGTGTTGTCTTTAGCCTCTCTTTTTGGGACGAATCCCACATGATCTTGGTGGATAAGGTTTGGTAGTATAAGATTTATTCTATTTGCAAGTATTTTCGCAAGTAGTTTTATGTCCATATTTATTAATGAGATAGGGCAGTAGTGTGATGGGTGATCTAGAGTTTTTTTTGGGCTTAGGTAGTACAATAATGTGGGCCTCTAGGGATCTAGTTGGAAGTGCTTTGGATTAGTCTATATAATTAAAAAATATTGTGATGTGGGGGAGGAGATCTTCTTGAAATAATTTATAATATCTGTTGCTAAAGCTGTCGGGGCCTGGGGGATTTCCCATTAGGGAGATCTTTGATAGTCATTTGTATCTCCTCAGGTGTTCTAGGCCCCTTTAACTTATCTTTTTGAGGTGGGTTAGATGTATGGATGAGGGGTATGAGTTTGTCATGCATTTTCAATACTTTTGAAGGGGTCTTTTAATCTGTGTTGTGGCTAAGGTTATAGAGATCTTGGCAGTATTCCCTAAATATCCTAGATATGGCCTGGGTTGAGTAATGCGTTTTATTATGGTTGTCTTTAATGTGAAGTATATAGTTTTTGTGAGCCTTTTGTTTAAGATATCGCGCTAGTGATCGACTGGCTTTATTTTGACCTTCATAGTTTAATTGTTGGAGGCGTAGTGTTTGACATTTGTGTTCTTTGTTTATTTGAGTTGCCAATTTATCTTTTTCTATTTGTAGTGAGGTTAGTAAGGTATGGTGTGTTTATGTTGGTTTTCTAGGTCTTCAATGTTTGAGAGTAGGGTTGTTAGCTATACACGTCTGTTTTAGAATAGAAGCCCTGATAGCCATGAGTTCCCCATGCAACACGCATTTGTGGGCTTCCCATATATTTAATGGGGACATTTCTGGTGTGTCATTATGTAGGAAATATTCAAATATAGTTTTTTGGGTTTTTTTGGACTGTTAGTGGGTCTGTCAGGAGTTGTTCATCTAGTCTCCATATGTAGTCATGTATAGGTTTAGATGGCCATGTCATCGAACCAAGGACCGATGCATGGTCTGACCATGTTATGGGGGTTATTTTTGTTGAGTTAAAAAAAGCTAGACCTTTGTCATCAGTGAAAATGTAGTCAATTCTTGAATATTGTTTGTGTGGTTATGCGTAAAACGTGAATTATTGTTTTTCTGGGTGCAAAACTCGGCATAAATCATGAGCTGTCAGCTTTTTCAAGCAATTGAGAGTTCAATTTATTTGAGGTGTGGGGATTGAAGAGTTTTTGGCTGAGCAATCTAATTCAGGATCCAATGGCATATTAAAGGGACAGTAAACACTCCATATCAATTTACTTTATTCAATAGTAGTGAACCTGCTGATTATTCTGCAACGTTTTAAATATGCCTCTTCACATCGCATTGTGTCTCCTTGTAAATTCTAACAGTGCAGCCAGACCGTTAAAAATGGCCCCCAAACTCGGCCCCTAAGGATACTTCTTCCTAACCTTGATTCCACATGGCCCTCTAGTAAGCGACTCGCAAATTATTTTATCATTCCGTTCACAGACTGTTTCACTTGCGTAATAGTATCTGATCACACGTGACGCCCTGAATTTGCGCATGCGCGACGTCTAGAGGGAACTAAAAAACCGGAACTATTGGATAACCACTTTTCTGTGCTTGAAATTGAACACTACAGACAGATTCTGCTACTGACAGCATTCCCTCTGCTCATCCAGGAATGAAGATAGGGAAAATCATTGCATCGCCGTGCCAGTAACGTTCATATGTCACCTGCACTGCGTGATGACACTGTTGAAAATATCGTGAATGAGCAGAGGTATTTAAAAAAAATATTGAACGTTGATGAAGAAGGTACAGGGAGGAGGAGTTTAGGGCCATTTTGGACACATAGATTTAGATAACGCTAATGATATATATGGCTGATGATGTTCTTCACTACTGAATAATGGTTGATTGGTAATGTATTGTGGGAATAAATAGAGATGTTAGTGGCGTTAACTGTCCCTTTAAGGTCTCCACACATTATTAGGTTCCCCTTCTGATGTTCTATGATGAGATTTGTGACTATTTTAAGAAAGGCTGCTTGTTTGGTGTTCGTTGTGTATATTAAGACTAGGTGGTGGTGGGCCACCCATACAGCAGTCCAAACAGAATGATGTATCTACATGCCCTATCTCTTATTATTTTGATTTCCTTGAACAGAACTTTTTTTTTATTCATTTTCCCACCCCATGTTTCTTAGATTTTACATTAGAGGCATAGTAACAATTGCCAAATTTGAGTGTGAAGGTGATTGGTTCTCTGACTTTAATAACATGGGTTTCTTGTATAAATACCAAATCTGATTTATGTCTATGAAAGTCCCTCAAAGCCTGGGATCTCTTAAATGGAATGTTCAAACCTTTTGCATTTATTGTTTGGATCCATATTGAGTTTGAGGGTGTTTGTTTTTGATGGTTGTTAGCCATGAGGATAAGTTTTGAGAATTGTTATATTTACTTTTGGATTATGGTTTGCATTATGTATATGAAAGGTTGATGGAGAGTGATGCGAGTCGACCCTGGTCTGAGTATGCAGCATTGTAACAATCATAAAACAAATAACATAACATAACAAAATGAGTAATAACATTAACATTGTCAACAAGATGATGTAAGTGAGGTAGCATTTCCTTTCCATTGGCTCTTTATAGTAGGTTATATATGATTGGAAATATAAAATTACAATTAGTATATATGTCTCGGAATGTGTGTACTTTATCTGATATATTCTATATAAGCCCTTCTATCTTATTGTCTGGGGGGGTGGTAACTGGGAAGGACATAAGTCAAACATCCGCTCTGGATGGCATGACTGCCTGCCCATGGAAAATATTTTATCTCTCTTACCTCCGAGAGACTGTGATATTGTTAGTTTATTATCTTTCCACGTTTAGGCAGCCATAACTGCAAACAATTAACTACATGTAATGGCACTATTCTATCACTTAGTTAATTTTATAGTTAAGATTCTAGAACAGCAGTGGTCTATAATGCTTTTTTCTTATATTTTACTGTCTAGTTTACTAACCACAAACAACATTCTAAGATATGCATACGACCTGTTAACATGAAGCAGGGGTCCGTCAAGAGAGCATTTTACTTTTTATAGTCCCATCACTTGATTGAAGAATCTGTGGATCTTCTTCTGGACACTTCATTCCATTGTGGTCTTTGTTGTTTGAGGATGTTTTTGCGGGGTGTTGGGGTTTGATGAATCTGTATGTTGTTGCTGTGAGAAAGTTAAGTTGAGTGCCTTTGATAGGTTGTCCAGGTCTTTCACATCTTTGTATACAAATGTTTTGTTATCTTTATGCACCAGTAGGCTGAATGGGAATGTCCATCTATATTTTATTTTGTGTTCTTGAAGTTGGGTTGTTATGAATATAAGGGAGCATCTCTTTTCAATGGTAGCAGAACATAGGTCTTGGTATATTTGTAGAGAATGGTCTTGAAATTATATAGATAGTTGGATTTGGGATTGTTTCCATATAGCCTCCTTTTCCTCACTTTTGGGAATTCAGAACCTGGCCACCAGGAGGAGGCAAATACACCCCAGCCAAAGGCTTAAATACTCCTCCCACTTCCCTCCTCCTCCCCCAGTCATTCTTTGACTTTCGTCCCAGGAGGTTGGCAGAGAAATGTCAGAAGTTTTCGATAGTCTCTTATGGAGAGTAGTACTCTTCGGGATGGGACTGGAGTTTTAAGTAGCCCTGTCAGCCTCTCAGTGAGAGCATGGGTGAAAGTTAGAGTCTGGAGATGCAGGGAGAGTCTTCGAAACCATCCCGACTCATATTAACAGCTCCACAAGCAATCAGAGTTGACGAGTTTTGCTGCCTGCTTTTTTCTCTCAAGTCAGTGGCAGAAGCGACGCTACTATCTGTCACACTTGAATGGCCTTGTTCCTGTTCCATGGCGTAGATTACGGTTAGATCATTTCATTTTACTTTCATCATGGATGTATTGTAATTACAACTGTTTATCCTAGAGGGGCTACAACCTTTCGGGGATAACTTTAACATAGGGTCTCAGTGAAGCTCCTTTTTGTATCTCGGAATCAAGGGTTAATATCTCCTGAGGGGGGTTATCAAACAGGGGGGTTTATAATTTTGTTTATGTGATTCTGTCTGCTACTGTGTAGTGTTGCTTTAGCTCATGGCTATTTTGAAACATAACGGTCTATGTCGGTTGGGCGCGCTTTTGCATGGACTGCACGGTTTACGTTGTGACTGGGCATGGCCACTTTTTGGCTCTCCATTTCAGCATTCCTGACCATGTGGTGACATAGAAATCCTGATCCACTGGTGTCTGGTTCCCTGGAGGTGGTGAGTGCCCCAGCCATTGGGGGTGTAAGGTGCTGTTTAGATTTTTCTTATTGGTCCATTTTTTATTCAATATCCCAGTTAGGGAGGATTCTGATTTTGTGCAGACGCATGTCTCTGATTCAGACTCTACTTCTTGCGAAGAATATAAATTGGCCTGGGTGATACATGCCCATCACTTATGTTCCGAATACCATTTTAGAGTGTTCTGTTCCTCGGGATTGGGGAATCAGGTGCCCCTGAGCCATACGCCTCTGGGGATTCTATTTCCCACTACGCGAGTTGCCTACCACCAACTCTTACTACGCATGCAGGTAACCCAAATGCTAGTTATCCTTCTATGGAGTGTGGCCTGTTCCCACCGGAGGTTACGACACAGTTCTGCATAGCCATATCTTTGGCGCTGGTGCATCGGCACCTCCCGGGAGTGTGCTTACGATATTGTCCATGTTCCGTTAACCGGGGCTCGTCAGGCGTGGGATCGCCTGGTCCAGTTCAGTCCTCCAGGGGAGCAACTGCCCCTGAGGCCTCAGGGGGTCAACCTTCGGGGTCTGTGTTTTCTTTTGTCCCGGCAGAGGTATTTTGCACCTTTCGTTATAGACTGGGCGCCTTCGTGTTCTACTGAGGCATGTTTTGGCGTTGCTGAAGGATCCCACTCTTAATGGGTCTGGGAATTCTCAGTGTTAATCTTCAATTGGCTTGCTTGCATAGACATAAGAGGATGAAGTAATCTTCTTATAGTCTTTATTTGTGTATCCTTTTCCAGTTCTGAGCTTGGAAGTCTCGGACCCCTGTTGGGCTGGTCCTGTGGGTCTGTCTGTTCTTCCTGGGCGATAACCTACGGGTTGCCTTATCTTTTATTTTAACCCAGTGGCTAAAGCTCATGTTGTTGTATATTGTTTTCTTTCGGGAACTTTCTTATCTGGAATTGATACTTGCGATTTTGTGGTCACACTGTTTACTTTTACAAGAGTGAGGATGTACTAGTCCTATGTTCTGTCTGACTGTTCTTTATCCCTCCATCTTGAGGGAGACTCTATGTGGCCTTGGCAGTGCTGGGGCCCTTGGGTCCAGGCTGGTCCTGACTGGGTACAAATCCTTCTGTCTTTGTGGCCTAGTTCAGACACGTGGCGCCTTTTTATGTCCGGCTGGTCCGGTGAGGGCACCTAGTGATCACAATATGATTTGTGTTGTTTACTTGTTATTTTACCAGCTTCAACTAGCATTCTGAGAGGACTTGATGGTCCGTGGTTACTTAGGGGGGATTGGTTCAGTCCTCATTCGATTTTTAATCTAGTGGGCCGGGACTCCGTTGAGATCTGCGGCAACATGCTCAGTCGTTTCTGATTTTTCCAGGAACTAGAGTGTTCCTTCCCCTTGTGGGTTGGAGGCTTGGAGGATTTAGGTCCTTCATTCCGCCATTCTTACGGTTTTGCCTTCATGGTCTCTTTGGAAGTATCCTTTTAGGACTTGCTCCTTTTAGAGGTTCTCTTCCTTTGGGTCGAGACTTTCTGTATTTCGTCCTTTTTTTCTTGCTGCTTTGGCCACTTAATTAGGAAGTGAAGGCCGTGAGGCTCTGTCTTCCTTCGGGAGTTAGTCGTCTCTAACATGCATTCTTCTCCATTGGGTGTGGTCCTCTGGAACGTTAATCTGAAAGGATTATGGAGACTAGCCTTTCTTTTCTACACTCTTTTTCGGGTGACTCTGTTCTTGTTCTCATTTCCCTTGTGTTGCCCTTGGGGCCTTTGGGCTCTAGAGAAATTGCGTGACTTTGTCGCAGCCTAGCACCTTGTTGGGGGAGTGTTGACCTCCGGCCAAGGGTGTTCTCCTCCCTTTGGGCTGGGAATTAGGAGTGAGTCCTGTACCGGTTTTCTGAGTTCTCTGGTTATCATCCCCAGTGAGGTCTGATTGCTTCAGATGGGGTATCTTGTGTTCCCTGGGGGTGTTGTTCATTCTAGGGCGATTCTGGGTCCCGGGTCCAAGTTATTTGTCGTGGATCCTTATTGGATGTTTGGAGACTTATGATCCTGTGGACTGGTTTGGGATGACCCAGTTTTTTCAGGGAATCTATGTTGCAGCATAGGGGTTAGCTCATTGGACTTGCAAGCACTAATTGGCCAGAGTTCACATCCACCTTCGGGTACTGGTTATAAACTTTAAGGCCTGACTTATACTTCGGACGGAGTGTGCTCATTTTCATGGGGTGTTTTTTACTCTGTTGGGTTAACTGTGGTGTCTGGATGATTTTTTCATTCGGTCCGTGTTTTGATCATACTATGGCTTCATGTCTTGTGGACATGTACGCTGTTCTTATCTGTGCCCTTCCCTTTTGAGGGGATAGTTTGTCTTCCTTATGAGCTGGGGTTTCTTCTCTCTAGAGCGTCATTGCCCTGCCCTGTGTGTAGGAGGTTGGATCAGGTGGCGTATTTCTGTAAGGGGCAGCATCTACTGCTCTGTGGGCTCTGTTCCACCTGTTGGAAATTGATCTCTCTTCGTAGAGACTGTCTAGGAGAGTTGTGACAGGTCTTCCTATGGATCTATTGCATGTTTCTCTGTTCCAGGTTCTAGGGGCTTATCCTTGGGAGTGCCTTATTTTGGAGGAGCAGATTAGGTTGGCACCCAAGCTCTGTTGGGGTGGCTGAGTCCGCCCTTTTTTCTTTCCATTTCCTGGGGGCTTGTGGTTGGGGTCTTTCTGTCCTCCCTGTCTATTGGACATGTCTGTCGCTTGGGCTGGTCCGGTGTTGGAGCAGGATCTGAGATCTGTTGCTCTGCTATTTCGTCCTCGGAGCATTCGAGGTACGGTAAGCCTCTTTGAGGTTTCTCCTTTCTCCATCAAGATTTGTAGGAAGGACTGGCGGCTCTTAGCCTGCAACATTATCCGCTGGTTAGTGGATACTTAGCTATCTGAAGGATCCTATCCTCAGCTGCTTCTACTTGCCCTGCAAGTATTTAAGTTTCAGAGTCATTTTTAGATGACTGCAGTGTGCAGTATTTTTGCTTCAGGGGTTGTTTGTCAGACCTATCTGAGCTTGCTGCACGAGGTTTCGTTTCTAAATATTTCGGTATTCTCAGCTACCCTTTTCCGACTTGGGGACCTTCGTCTTCAGTTGCTTTCTAGAGTGCGGTTGCACTGTTAGAAGAATATCCTGTTTCAGACTCCCGGCCTTATCCCATGGTTTCTGTATTTCTGGGGTCTGGGCGTTGCCTCCCCTTGTTTCTATGAGACTGGTTGGGTCTCTGTTAGCCTGACCCGGTTTCTCAGGTTTTTTTCTCTGTGTTTGTGCCCTTTATAGGTTTTTTTTCTGGAGTTCCTTATGCTAGCTGGACAGCTAGCTCAGCATACTAATGCACTGTGGCTACTCTTCACTGTAGCAAACCGAGGGTTGCAAGTTCAATCCCCGACGAGGTCTACTCAGCCTTTCCTCCTTTTGAGGTTGATAAAATGAGCAGCGCCTTGAGTCCCTTAAGGGGGATTAGCCGCGCTTTACAAGTACAATCAGGTTTTCTCTGTGTCTTTTCTTTTTAAGGGAAGAATACGTTAGTTTGTTCCCTTTCTTTAGTAAGGGGTGTACTGTTTGGAGACCGACTGCTGGGCGACGGTGTCTCTTGGAGGCTGTTGACTCAGTCGAGTTGTGTTCCTGCAGTCTCTAGCAAGGCTTGTGGACTATCTGTGGGTCAGTCTCCTTGGGCCTTTTCCTAGCGGGATTTTGTTGGGTAGGGGTTTTCAGGCCTGGTGCAGAATGGGCCGCCTCTTGTACCCTCCCGTTTTTGCATTCAGGGTCCTCTACAGCTTGGGTATTGTTTTCCCAAAAGTAATGAATGCAGCTGTGGACTCTTTCCATCTGAAGAAAAGAAAATTATCAGGTAAGCATAATTTAAGTTTTTGTTGATATTGGGTGAATTTAATAATTCTATCTCTTGGGGGACTCGGGGGGGGGGGGTTTGGTTTTGGGCGGAGTGCTCTATGAGCTCGTTCCAGTGATGATTCAGAAAGTTCCAATTGTTTGAAGAGTTGTAGTAGGTAGGTAGTCAGGATTTCTTGATTAATTTCCTCAGGTACCCCTCGTATCCGTAGATTGCTGCAGCGGCTTCTATTATTGTGGTCCTCGACTTTTGTTTGTAAGGCTTGAATAATAGTCTTGACAGCTTAGTTGTTGTTTATTGTCGCTGACCAAAGAGTTAAGTTTATGTTCCTCTTCCAGAAATTCAATTTTTGAGCTCATTTCGTTTCTCTTTTCTTAGAGAGGAAACCTCAGATTTTATGAAGGTTTTTAGGTCAGCAATATTATTTTTTGATGGAAGTGCAGCTATTGTCAGCTGTATTTGTGTGAGCTGATTAATAGATAATTGTGGCAGTATAGTTGGGCTTTGTGTCGCCATTTTAGCCTGTTGCATTGGTTTGTTAGGGTCAACAGGGATCCTTGTTCAGTAATTTTAAAGTATGAGCTTACAGGTGGGGTCTGCGCGTCTGTCAGTTTTTTAGTAATATTATGTCTTGTAGATCTTTTTGCTGCCATGTATTGATTTGGTGAGATCTTCTCTGTAAGACTTTAGCTGTATTTATTTTATGTATTACAGGTAACCCTCAGTTTACGCCGGGGTTAGGTTCCAGAATTAATGGTTGTAAATCGAAACCGTTGTAAATTGAAACCCAGTTTATAATGTAAGTCAATGGGAAGTGAGGGAGTTAGGTTCCAGGCCCCTCTCAAAATTGTCATAAGTAACACCTAATACATTATTTTTAAAGCTTTGAAATGAAGACTTTAAATGCTAAACAGCATTATAAACATAATAAAATAATTACACAATACAGAATATATAATTAAACTAAATTAAATGAACAAAAACATTTGCTAAACAGCACTGTATAAGATATACAGTTGTTCTGTTTATTTCTTTATTTATTTCTCTATTTCTTCAATTTTTTGAAAAAGGTTTCTTGTAATGTGCTCTTTTTTCTAACTTTAATTTTTTGGGGTTTTTAGTCGTGAATATAAGTTTATATATAAGGACAATCATTATAGAGAGGTATCAAGTAAGACTGTAGATGCAGAAATAAGAAATTGTGCACTTCTGAGACAAAAACAAATGGAATGGCTATGCCTTTAAGAATTTGAAGATTTCCTGAGGGTATAAAAAGCCGGCATCTGAGACTCACAAACTGAGCTTGAAAAAGGAATTGAAACGCGTTGCTCAGTTGAACTATATTAATATTGAACATTGGTCACTCTATGAATTTGAATTTATGAATTTGAATTTGAATTTTAAAACAACTTTTTGCAGCTTTTTTGTAGTTTTTATCCACCTTTCACAGGTGTATCCTGTTTGGTGCCTTGATTTTTACATCACTCTGGGCTACTCTCTGTAGTGAGCTGGTGTTAAGGCTGTGAGAAGAGCCTGTGTGGATCCTATACACACTGGGACACCTGTGTTTGATGAGAATCGGGCGCAGCGCTGATCTTTCAGTACCTATGTGTAAGTACTGATATCTGTTTGTTGTATAAACAAACAAATATCAGTAATAAAATAATCACACAACACAGATTTCACTTGCATTTTTCTGTGAGGCTGAATTAGGTGTATTAATGATTGCGTGTGTCGCCTATGGTAATCACTTCTTACCCCATCAGCTTTCTACTTGCGTACAGTGCAGACCGTTATTTCGGATATTCAATTTCTGATCCGATATTCTGTGTTGTTCCTGTGTCTTTTGTGAGAAGACGCCGGTATTTTTATAAAAGTGTGGCGTGTCGGTATAGGCCTTAGTAATGGCGGCCTATGCGGAGTCTGTTTATGCCGCTCCTGTTTTGAATCCTTATTTCTAATGCCCGCAGACTTTCTCCAATGTCCACCTTTGTGTTCGCTGGGTTATAGCTTGTCCAGACATACTCTTTCGGCTGGTTTTACATAGATTTTGAGCCGTCAGGAGAGAAAAGGCTTCTGAGCTTCTCTAGCGCGCAGCCATGTTCCTGGACGGCTACGCCCCCGCCTCCATAGAAATATGCTTTTTACCTCTGTAATTGCCTTGTATCTCTGCAGACTGCCTCCTTATCTTACCTCATCTTTTGACAGACTTGCATTTCAGGCAGTAAGTGCTGGCTCTTAAATAAATTCACATGCGTGAGTACAATGTTATTTATATAAAGCACATGAACTAACGCCCTCTAGCTGTAAAAAACTGTCAAATGCATTCAGATAAGAGGCGGCCTTCAAGGGCTTAGAGATTAGCATATGAGCCTACCTAGGTTTAGCTTTCAACTAATACCAAGATAACAAAACAAACAAATTTGATGATAAAAGTAAATTGTAAAGTTGTTTAAAATTACATACTCTATCTAAATCATGAAAGTTTAATTTGGAATTTACTATCCCTTTAAAGGACCACTCAATGCAGTAGAATTGCATAATTAACGAGTGCATAATAAAAAGACAAAGATTTAACACCTACTCTAAATGTCAAATAAGCAGTAGCTTTTTTCTCTGACAAATTTATTTTTTTCTCTCATTTGCCATCCACCTGTATCATGTGCCAATCACAGTCTAGTATACGTATACCCTGTGAGCTTGTACACATGCTCAGTTGGACCTTGTTCCCTAGAAACTGTGAATATAAAAAGACTTCTAAATTTGATAATGGAAATAAATTGGAAAGTGTCTTAAAACTGCATGCTCTTTCTGAATAATAAAGGTTTATTTTGACTTAAGTGTCCCTTTAATATATTATATCCAAGGAATGGGAGAAACCAGGGGAACTCTTTTCTCCTCCAAATTTTAAAAAAATATTTCCTGTTCCTGATACTCATTTGGAGGACAGTACATCCTTTAAGGAGCCAATGGATAGGAAATTGGAGGGATACCTTAGGAAGGTTTTCCTACAAGGAGGTTTACTTTTCCAACAAGCAGTAAGTATTGCTGCGGTGGCAGGGGCCGCTACATTCTGGTGTGACTCTTTATCTCAATTGATTATGGTAGAATCTCCATTGGAGGAGATGCAAGGCCGTATCCAGTCTATTAAAACTGCTCATTCATTTATTTGTGATGCAATTATTCAAATTGTTCGCATTAATGCGAAAAATACTAGTTTTATGTGTAAAAGGGTTTTTATGTGTAAATGTTTTGCAGTTTTAGCCAGAAACGGGCTCTCTAGATGTATATCCGCAGACCAGGATTTCAACCAAATCAAGATTACTATCCTTGGCCTTTAAGGGTAAGACCTTGTTCGGACCTGGTCTGGATTCTATCATCTCAACTGTCATCATCGAGAAAGAAGCTTTCCTTCGTCAGGACAAAAATCCAGACCAAAAGTATGGACAGTTGGACGTTTTCATTCCTCTCATCAAAATAAGACGCAGAGAAACTCTTCCACAAATAAAAACAACACCCTAGGTATTAGGGGGCGCACAGAATAACAATAAAATCTATAACAATAATCTAATTCACAAAGGTAAGAGTCAAAAATAAAGAACTAATGTCCAAATAAATCTTATAAACAGTTCATATGTTCTACCAAGGTTGCTCTTCTTATGGTTAAAAGACTCCACTTCCACTCTGAAATACAGAAACAAACCGAAAGATCATCCAAGTGCAATACTGTAATATTCAGCTCCAAACAATTTCTGTGCATAAACATATGTACTCATAAAGTCGGCAGCACTCAATTGTGCTGATTGGAACTTTTAGTGTCCCAGCTCACTTACTCCAGATAGGGGTAATCACCCACAGCAGCTCCAATCTAGAACAGACATAATATAAAAAAAAGTGAGGATTGATTGCTTCAGCACCTGTCAGATGTACCTTATGACTTTGATATAATGACACCTAGCTGTCACAATGTGGATGATTAATAATATGTATTTACCAAAGCGCCTGACCTGAAGGAGGCTAGGGTACTAGTGAGTAAAATATTCCTTTATTCCATACACTGATTATATACAATACACATTAATGGATCCATGTTATAAAACTTAAATATAAGACATGTTCCTTTAAACTCCATTTAAAATAATGCAATGCAGTGAACAAATTCTTGATAAACAATGCTTCTAAAAAATCGTCTAAAATATCTGCTATACTGAAAATGATCTTCAAATATACTATGTCAGGTTAAATAAAGCCCTAGTTAATATAGATGGAGTAAGTCCAATGTATCCAATTGTTGTATCCAATACAGTTTGTAGTGACCTTAATTTATGATAGTCTGTGTAAAGTGGAAAAAAAATAAAAAATTAAATGTCCTCTATAATCCTTATGTGTCCAGTGAAAAAATCCTTGTGTGTCCAGTGCTAAATATGTTCAAAATTACAAAAATTCAGTATGTGCTTAAAAAATTCAAAACATCCAAAATAATTATATTTGTTAGTGTAAAAAAGCAAATGTTATTTAAATTGGTGTGATCCTTAAATATTCTCCTTACGTGAGTGCGTGGATTTCCTAATGAAAATGGTGTGTTTTCTCTTTGGTGGTTTTCAGTGTCCTTTGAGGCTACTGATGATGATATAGAGTATTTCCCAATAAACCCTCCTGTAAAAGAGATGGATAATGGTGTAGATCATTTTTACATATAGAATAAAAATGAAATTAGGCTTACCAGTGCTCCGGTCAACGTGTTTCGGCCTGTGATAGGCCTTTATCAAGACACACAAGGATTTTTTCTCTGGACACATAAGGATTATAGAGGACATTTAATTTTTAACTTTTAATTTTTGATATTTTTCACTTTACACGGACTATCATAAATTAAGGTCACTACAAACTGAATTGGATACATTGGACTTACTCCATCCATATTAACTAGGGCATTATTTAACCTGACATAGTATATTTGAAGATCATTTTCAGTATAGCAGATATTTTAGATGATTTTTTAGAAGCATTGTTTATCAAGAATTTGTTCACTGCATTGCATTATTTTAAACTGAGTTTAAAGGAACATGTCCTATAAAACAGAATTTATGCTTACCTGATAAATTACTTTCTCCAACGGTGTGTCCGGTCCACGGCGTCATCCTTACTTGTGGGATATTCTCTTCCCCAACAGGAAATGGCAAAGAGTCCCAGCAAAGCTGGTCACATGATCCCTCCTAGGCTCCGCCCACCCCAGTCATTCGACCGACGGACAGGAGGAAATATATATAGGAGAAACCATATGATACCGTGGTGACTGTAGTTAGAGAAAATAATTCATCAGACCTGATTAAAAAACCAGGGCGGGCCGTGGACCGGACACACCGTTGGAGAAAGTAATTTATCAGGTAAGCATAAATTCTGTTTTCTCCAACATTGGTGTGTCCGGTCCACGGCGTCATCCTTACTTGTGGGAACCAATACCAAAGCTTTAGGACACGGATGAAGGGAGGGAGCAAATCAGGTCACCTAAATGGAAGGCACCACGGCTTGCAAAACCTTTCTCCCAAAAATAGCCTCCGAAGAAGCAAAAGTATCAAATTTGTAAAATTTGGCAAAAGTGTGCAGTGAAGACCAAGTCGCTGCCTTACATATCTGGTCAACAGAAGCCTCGTTCTTGAAGGCCCATGTGGAAGCCACAGCCCTAGTGGAGTGAGCTGTGATTCTTTCAGGAGGCTGCCGTCCGGCAGTCTCATAAGCCAATCGGATAATGCTTTTAAGCCAAAAGGAAAGAGAGGTAGAAGTCGCTTTTTGACCTCTCCTTTTACCAGAATAAACAACAAACAAGGAAGATGTTTGTCTGAAATCATTAGTAGCCTCTAAATAGAATTTTAGAGCACGGACTACGTCCAAATTGTGTAACAAACGTTCCTTCTTTGAAACTGGATTTGGACACAAAGAAGGTACAACTATCTCCTGGTTAATATTTTTGTTGGAAACAACTTTCGGAAGAAAATCAGGCTTAGTACGCAAAACCACCTTATCTGCATGGAACACCAGATAGGGCGGAGAACACTGCAGAGCAGATAACTCTGAAACTCTTCTAGCAGAAGAAATTGCAACCAAAAACAAAACTTTCCAAGATAATAACTTAATATCTACGGAATGTAAGGGTTCAAACGGAACCCCTTGAAGAACTGAAAGAACTAGATTTAGACTCCAGGGAGGAGTCAAAGGTCTGTAAACAGGCTTGATCCTAACCAGAGCCTGAACAAATGCTTGAACATCTGGCACAGCTGCCAGTCTTTTGTGAAGTAAAACAGATAAAGCAGAGATC
This sequence comes from Bombina bombina, assembly GCF_027579735.1. Classification (NCBI taxonomy): domain Eukaryota; kingdom Metazoa; phylum Chordata; class Amphibia; order Anura; family Bombinatoridae; genus Bombina; species Bombina bombina. Next base: position 952,124,461 of record NC_069502.1, on the reverse strand, counting down.
TGTCCCTTCAGAGAACTTGCAGATAATCCTTTCTCCAAACCTTCTTGTAGAAAGGATAGAATCTTAGGAATTTTTATCTTGTTCCATGGGAATCCTTTAGATTCACACCAACAGATATATTTTTTCCATATTATAAATATAAATTTTTCTAGTTACAGGCTTTCTAGCCTGAATCAGAGTATCTATTACAGAATCTGAAAACCCACGCTTTGATAAAATCAAGCGTTCAATCTCCAAGCCGTCAGTTGGAGGGAAACCAGATTCGGATGTTCGAATGGACCCTGAACAAGAAGGTCCTGTCTCAAAGGTAGCTTCCATGGTGGAGCCGATGACATATTCACCAGGTCTGCATACCAAGTCCTGCGTGGCCACGCAGGAGCTATCAAGATCACCGAGGCCCTCTCCTGATTGATCCTGGCTACCAGCCTGGGGATGAGAGGAAACGGTGGGAATACATAAGCTAGGTTGAAGGTCCAAGGTGCTACTAGTGCATCTACTAGGGTCGCCTTGGGATCCCTGGATCTGGACCCGTAGCAAGGAACCTTGAAGTTCTGACGAGACGCCATCAGATCCATGTCTGGAATGCCCCATAATTGAGTTATTTGGGCAAAGATTTCCGGATGGAGTTCCCACTCCCCCGGATGGAATGTCTGACGACTCAGAAAATCCGCTTCCCAATTTTCCACTCCTGGGATGTGGATCGCAGACAAGTGGCAGGAGTGATCCTCCGCCCATTGAATTATCTTGGTCACTTCTTTCATCGCCAGGGAAGTCCTTGTTCCCCCCTGATGATTGATATATGCAACGGTCGTCATGTTGTCTGACTGAAACCTTATGAATTTGGCCTTTGCTAGTTGAGGCCAAGCTCTGAGAGCATTGAATATCGCTCTCAGTTCCAGAATGTTTATCGGGAGAAGAGACTCTTCCCGAGACCATAGACCCTGAGCTTTCAGGGATTCCCAGACCGCGCCCCAGCCCACTAGGCTGGCGTCGGTCGTGACAATGACCCACTCTGGTCTGCGGAAGCTCATTCCCTGTGACAGATTGTCCAGGGTCAGCCACCAACGGAGTGAATCTCTGGTCTTTTGATCTACTTGAATCGTCGGAGACAAGTCTGTATAATCCCCATTCCACTGTCTGAGCATGCACAGTTGTAATGGTCTTAGATGAATTTGTGCAAAAGGAACTATGTCCATTGTTGCAACCATCAATCCTATTACTTCCATGCACTGCGCTATGGAAGGACGAGGAACAGAATGAAGTGCTTGACAAGAGCTTAGAAGTTTTGATTTTCTGACCTCTGTCAGAAAAATCCTCATTTCTAAGGAATCTATTATTGTTCCCAAGAAGGGAACTCTTGTTGACGGGGACAGAGAACTTTTTTCTTTGTTCACCTTCCATCCGTGAGATCTGAGAAAGGCTAGGACGATGTCCGTATGAACCTTTGCTTTTGACAGGGACGACGCTTGAATCAGGATGTCGTCCAAGTAAGGTACTACTGCAATGCCCCTTGGTCTTAGAACCGCTAGAAGGGACCCTAGTACCTTTGTGAAAATCCTTGGAGCAGTGGCTAATCCAAATGGAAGTGCCACAAACTGGTAATGCTTGTCCAGAAAAGCGAACCTTAGGAACTGATGATGTTCCTTGTGGATAGGAATATGTAGGTACGCATCCTTTAAATCCACGGTAGTCATAAATTGATTTTCCTGGATAGTAGGTAGGATCGTTCGAATAGTTTCCATTTTGAACGATGGTACCCTGAGAAATTTGTTTAGGATCTTTAGATCCAAAATTGGTCTGAATGTTCCCTCTTTTTTGGGAACTATGAACAGATTGGAATAAAATCCCCTTCCTTGTTCTCTTATTGGAACTGGATGTATCACTCCCATCTTTAACAGGTCTTCTACACAATGTAAGAATGCCTGTCTCTTTATTTGGTTTGAAGATAATTGAGACCTGTGGAACCTTCCCCTTGGGGGTAGTTCCTTGAATTCCAGGAGATAACCTTGAGAAACTGTTTCTAGCGCCCAAGGATCCTGGACATCTCTTGCCCAAGCCTGAGCAAAGAGAGAAAGTCTGCCCCCCACTAGATCCGGTCCCGGATCGGGGGCTATCCCTTCATGCTGTCTTGGTAGCAGTGGTAGGCTTCTTGGCCTGCTTACCCTTGTTCCAGCCTTGCATTGGTTTCCAGGCTGGTTTGGGTTGTGAAGTATTACCCTCTTGCTTAGAGGATACAGAATTAGAGACTGGTCCGTTTCTGCAAAAGGGACGAAAATTAGGCTTATTATTAGCCTTAAAAGACCTATCCTGTGGGAGGGCGTGGCCCTTTCCCCCAGTGATGTCTGAAATAATCTCTTTCAAATCAGGTCCAAATAATGTTTTACCTTTGAAAGGAATGTTAAGCAATTTTGTCTTGGAAGACACATCCGCTGACCAAGACTTTAGCCAAAGCACTCTGCGCGCCACGACAGCAAACCCTGAATTTTTCGCCGCTAATCTAGCTAATTGCAAAGCGGCATCTAAAACAAAAGAGTTAGCCAATTTAAGTGCTTGAACTCTGTCCATAACCTCCTCATACGAAGATTCTTTACTGAGCGATTTTTCTAGTTCCTCGAACCAGAAACACGCTGCCGTAGTGACAGGAACAATGCATGAAATTGGTTGTAGAAGGTAACCTTGCTGTACAAAAATCTTTTTAAGCAAACCCTCTAATTTCTTATCCATAGGATCTTTGAAAGCACAACTATCTTCGATAGGAATAGTAGTGCGTTTGTTTAGAGTAGAAACCGCCCCCTCGACCTTGGGGACTGTCTGCCATAAGTCCTTTCTGGGGTCGACTATAGGAAATAATTTCTTAAATATAGGGGGGGGAACAAAAGGTATGCCGGGCCTTTCCCACTCTTTATTTACTATGTCCGCCACCCGCTTGGGTATAGGAAAAGCGTCGGGGGGCACCGGAACCTCTAGGAACTTGTCCATCTTACATAATTTCTCTGGAATGACCAAATTGTCACAATCATCCAGAGTAGATAACACCTCCTTAAGCAGTGCGCGGAGATGTTCTAATTTAAATTTAAATGTCACAACATCAGGTTCAGCTTGATGAGAAATTTTTCCTGAATCTGAAATTTCTCCATCAGACAAAACCTCCCTCATGGCCCCTTGAGATTGGTGTGAGGGTATGTCAGAACAGTTATCATCAGCGTCCTCTTGCTCTTCAGTGTTTAAAACAGAGCAATCGCGCTTTCTCTGATAAGTAGGCATTTTGGATAAAAGATTTGCTATGGAGTTATCCATTACAGCCGTTAATTGTTGCATGGTAATAAGTATTGGCGCACTAGATGTACTAGGGGCCTCCTGTGTGGGCATAACTGGTGTAGACACAGTAGGGGATGATGTAGTATCATGTTTACTCCCCTCATTTGAGGAATCATCTTGGGCAATATCATTATCTGTTGCATTACTGTCCTTACTTTGTTTGGACACTATGGCACAATTATCACATAAATTTAAATGGGGAGACACATTGGCTTTCATACATATAGAACATAGCTTATCTGATGGTACATACATGTTAAACAGGCTTAAACTTGTCAACAAAGCACAAAAAACGTTTTAAAATAAAACCGTTACTGTCACTTTAAATTTCAAACTGAAAACACTTTATTACTGAATATGTGAAAAAGTATGAAGGAATTGTTCAAAATTCACCAAAATTTCACCACAGTGTCTTAAAGCATTAAAAGTATTGCACACCAAATTTCAGAGCTTTAACCCTTAAATTAACGGAACCGGAGCCGTTTTTACATTTAACCCCTATACAGTCCCAGAATGAGGCTCTGTCTATAACTAGAAAGGCCCCCATCTGAAAAAGGTGTCCAACACAGTGCCTGCCGTTTTTCTAAACGTTCCCCAAGATTATAATACCAATAATTAGTTAGAATCTGCATAATATGCCTAGTAAAGCAATTGTTTTAGCCCAGAAAAATGTCTACCAGTTTTTAAGCCCTTTTTGAAGCCCTTTATTCTTTTATGTTTAACTAAGAAAATGGCTTACCGGTCCCCATGAGGGGAAATGACAGCCTTCCAGCATTACATGGTCTTGTTAGAAATATGGCTAGTCATACCTTAAGCAGAAAAGACTGCTAACTGTTTCCCCCAACTGAAGTTACTTCATCTCAACAGTCCTGTGTGGAAACAGCAATCGATTTTAGTTACTGTCTGCTAAAATCATCTTCCTCTTACAAACAGAAATCTTCATCCTTTTCTGTTTCAGAGTAAATAGTACATACCAGCACTATTTTAAAATAACAAACACTTGATAGAAGAATAAAACTACATTTAAACACCAAAAAACTCTTAACCATCTCCGTGGAGATGTTGCCTGTGCAACGGCAAAGAGAATGACTGGGGTGGGCGGAGCCTAGGAGGGATCATGTGACCAGCTTTGCTGGGACTCTTTGCCATTTCCTGTTGGGGAAGAGAATATCCCACAAGTAAGGATGACGCCGTGGACCGGACACACCAATGTTGGAGAAAAACCCGTTTTATATTTAAGTTTTATAACATGGATTCATGAATGTGTATTGTATATTATTATTATTATTATTATTATCGGTTATTTGTAGAGCGCCAACAGATTCCGCAGCTCTAGTATATATATAATCAGTGTACGGAATAAAGGAATATTTTACTCACTAGTACCCTAGCCTTCTTCAGGTCAGGCGCTTTGGTAAATACATATTATTAATATAAAAAAAAAACATTTCTTTCATGTAATTAGCAAGAGTCCATGAGCTAGTGACGTATGGGATATACATTCCTACCAGGAGGGGCAAAGTTTCCCAAACCTCAATATGCCTATAAATACACCCCTCACCACACCCACAATTCAGTTTTACAAACTTTGCCTCCGATGGAGGTGGTGAAGTAAGTTTGTGCTAGATTCTACGTTGATATGCGCTCCGCAGCAAGTTGGAGCCCAGTTTTCCTCTCAGCGTGCAGTGAATGTCAGAGGGATGTGAGGAGAGTATTGCCTATTTGAATGCAGTGATTTCCTTCTACGGGGTCTATTTCATAGGTTCTCTGTTATCGGTCGTAGAGATTCATCTCTTACCTCCCTTTTCAGATCGACGATATACTCTTATATATACCATTACCTCTGCTGATTCTCGTTTCAGTACTGGTTTGGCTTTCTACAAACATGTAGATGAGTGTCCTGGGGTAAGTAAATCTTATTTTCTGTGACACTCTAAGCTATGGTTGGGCACTTTGTTTATAAAGTTCTAAATATATGTATTCAAACATTTATTTGCCTTGACTCAGAATGTTCAACTTTCCTTATTTTTCAGACAGTCAGTTTCATATTTGGGATTATGCATTTGAATTATTCATTTTTTCTTACCTTCAAAAATTTGACTCTTTTTCCCTGTGGGCTGTTAGGCTCGCGGGGGCTGAAAATGCTTCATTTTATTGCGTCATTCTTGGCGCGGACTTTTTTGGCGCAAAAATTATTTTCCGTTTCCGGCGTCATACGTGTCGCCGGAAGTTGCGTCATTTTTTGACGTTATTTTGCGCCAAAAATGTCGGCGTTCCGGATGTGGCGTCATTTTTGGCGCCAAAAGCATTTAGGCGCCAAATAATGTGGGCGTCTTATTTGGCGCTAAAAAAATATGGGCGTCGCTTTTGTCTCCACATTATTTAAGTCTTATTTTTCATTGCTTCTGGTTGCTAGAAGCTTGTTCTTTGGCATTTTTTCCCATTCCTGAAACTGTCATTTAAGGAATTTGATCAATTTTGCTTTATATGTTGTTTTTTCTCTTACATATTGCAAGATGTCTCACGTTGCATCTGAGTCAGAAGATACTACAGGAAAATCGCTGTCTAGTGCTGGATCTACTAAAGCTAAGTGTATCTGCTGTAAACTTTTGGTAGCTATTCCTCCGGCTGTTGTTTGTATTAATTGTCATGACAAACTTGTTAATGCAGATAATATTTCCTTTAGTAAAGTACCATTGTCTGTTGCAGTTCCTTCAACATCTAAGGTGCAGAATGTTCCTGATAACATAAGAGATTTTGTTTCTGAATCCATCAAGAAGGCTATGTCTGTTATTTCTCCTTCTAGTAAACGTAAAAAATCTTTTAAAACTTCTCTCCCTACAGATGAATTTTTAAATGAACATCATCATTCTGATTCTGATGACTCTTCTGGTTCAGAGGATTCTGTTTCAGAGATTGATGCTGATAAATCTTCATATTTATTTAAAATGGAATTTATTCGTTCTTTACTTAAAGAAGTATTAATTGCTTTAGAAATAGAGGATTCTGGTCCTCTTGATACTAATTCTAAACGTTTAGATAAGGTATTTAAATCTCCTGTGGTTATTCCAGAAGTTTTTCCTGTTCCTAATGCTATTTCTGCAGTAATTTCCAAAGAATGGGATAAATTGGGTAATTCATTTACTCCTTCTAAACGTTTTAAGCAATTATATCCTGTACCGTCTGACAGGTTAGAATTTTGGGACAAAATCCCTAAAGTTGATGGGGCTATTTCTACCCTTGCTAAACGTACTACCATTCCTACGTCAGATGGTACTTCGTTTAAAGATCCTTTAGATAGGAAAATTGAATCCTTTCTAAGAAAAGCTTATCTGTGTTCAGGTAATCTTCTTAGACCTGCAATATCATTGGCTGATGTTGCTGCAGCATCAACTTTTTGGTTGGAAACTTTAGCGCAACAAGTAACAAATCATGATTCTCATGATATTATTATTCTTCTTCAGCATGCTAATAATTTTATCTGTGATGCCATTTTTGATATTATCAGAGTTGATGTCAGGTTTATGTCTCTAGCTATTTTAGCTAGAAGAGCTTTATGGCTTAAGACTTGGAATGCTGATATGGCTTCTAAATCAACTCTACTTTCTATTTCTTTCCAGGGTAACAAATTATTTGGTTCTCAGTTGGATTCTATTATTTCAACTGTTACTGGTGGGAAAGGAACTTTTTTACCACAGGATAAAAAATCTAAAGGTAAAAACAGGGCTAATAATCGTTTTCGTTCCTTTCGTTTCAACAAAGAACAAAAGCCTGATCCTTCATCCTCAGGAGCAGTTTCAGTTTGGAAACCATCTCCAGTCTGGAATAAATCCAAGCCTGCTAGAAAGGCAAAGCCTGCTTCTAAGTCCACATGAAGGTGCGGCCCTCATTCCAGCTCAGCTGGTAGGGGGCAGGTTACGTTTTTTCAAAGAAATTTGGATCAATTCTGTTCACAATCTTTGGATTCAGAACATTGTTTCAGAAGGGTACAGAATTGGTTTCAAGATGAGACCTCCTGCAAAGAGATTTTTTTCTTTCCCGTGTCCCAGTAAATCCAGTGAAAGCTCAAGCATTTCTGAATTGTGTTTCAGATCTAGAGTTGGCTGGAGTAATTATGCCAGTTCCAGTTCTGGAACAGGGGATGGGGTTTTATTCAAATCTCTTCATTGTACCAAAGAAGGAGAATTCCTTCAGACCAGTTCTGGATCTAAAAATATTGAATCGTTATGTAAGGATACCAACGTTCAAGATGGTAACTGTAAGGACTATCTTGCCTTTTGTTCAGCAAGGGAATTATATGTCCACAATAGATTTACAGGATGCATATCTGCATATTCCGATTCATCCAGATCATTATCAGTTCCTGAGATTCTCTTTTCTGGACAAGCATTACCAGTTTGTGGCTCTACCGTTTGGCCTAGCTACAGCTCCAAGAATTTTTTCAAAGGTTCTCGGTGCCCTTCTGTCTGTAATCAGAGAACAGGGTATTGTGGTATTTCCTTATTTGGACGATATCTTGGTACTTGCTCAATCTTTACATTTAGCAGAATCTCATACGAATCGACTTGTGTTGTTTCTTCAAGATCATGGTTGGAGGATCAATTTACCAAAAAGTTCTTTGATTCCTCAGACAAGGGTAACCTTTCTGGGTTTCCAGATAGATTCAGTGTCCATGACTCTGTCTTTAACAGACAAGAGATGTCTAAAATTGATTGCAGCTTGTCGAAACCTTCAGTCACAATCATTCCCTTCGGTAGCCTTATGCATGGAAATTCTAGGTCTTATGACTGCTGCATCGGACGTGATCCCCTTTGCTCGTTTTCACATGCGACCTCTTCAGCTCTGTATGCTGAATCAATGGTGCAAGGATTACACAAAGATATCTCAATTAATATCTTTAAAACCGATTGTTCGACACTCTCTAACGTGGTGGACAGATCACCATCGTTTAATTCAGGGGGCTTCTTTTGTGCTTCCGACCTGGACTGTAATTTCAACAGATGCAAGTCTCACAGGTTGGGGAGCTGTGTGGGGATCTCTGACGGCACAAGGAGTTTGGGAATCTCAGGAGGTGAGATTACTGATCAATATTTTGGAACTCCATGCAATTTTCAGAGCTCTTCAGTTTTGGCCTCTTCTGAAGAGAGAATCGTTCATTTGTTTTCAGACAGACAATGTCACAACTGTGGCATACATCAATCATCAAGGAAGGACTCACAGTCCTCTGGCTATGAAAGAAGTATCTCGAATTTTGGTTTGGGCGGAATCCAGCTCCTGTCTAATCTCTGCGGTTCATATCCCAGGTATAGACAATTGGGAAGCGGATTGTCTCTTCACCCAGAGGTATTTCTTCAGATTGTTCAAATGTGGGAACTTCCAGAAATAGATCTGATGGCGTCTCATCTAAACAAGAAACTTCCCAGGTATCTGTCCAGATCCCGGGATCCTCAGGCGGAGGCAGTGGATGCATTATCACTTCCTTGGAAGTATCATCCTGCCTATATCTTTCCGCCTCTAGTTCTTCTTCCAAGAGTAATCTCCAAGATTCTGAAGGAATGCTCGTTTGTTCTGCTGGTAGCTCCGGCATGGCCTCACAGGTTTTGGTATGCGGATCTTGTCCGGATGGCCTCTTGCCAACCGTGGACTCTTCCGTTAAGACCAGACCTTCTGTCTCAAGGTCCTTTTTTCCATCAGGATCTGAAATCCTTAAATTTAAAGGTATGGAGATTGAACGCTTGATTCTTGGTCAAAGAGGTTTCTCTGACTCTGTGATTAATACTATGTTACAGGCTCGTAAATCTGTATCTAGAGAGATATATTATAGAGTCTGGAAGACTTATATTTCTTGGTGTCTTTCTCATCATTTTTCTTGGCATTCTTTTAGAATACCGAGAATATTACAGTTTCTTCAGGATGGTTTAGATAAGGGTTTGTCCGCAAGTTCCTTGAAAGGACAAATCTCTGCTCTTTCTGTTCTTTTTCACAGAAAGATTGCTATTCTTCCTGATATTCATTGTTTTGTACAAGCTTTGGTTCGTATAAAGCCTGTCATTAAGTCAATTTCTCCTCCTTGGAGTTTGAATTTGGTTCTGGGGGCTCTTCAAGCTCCTCCATTTGAACCTATGCATTCATTGGACATTAAATTACTTTCTTGGAGAGTTTTGTTCCTTTTGGCCATCTCTTCTGCCAGAAGAGTTTCTGAATTATCTGCTCTTTCTTGTGAGTCTCCTTTTCTGATTTTTCATCAGGATAAGGCGGTGTTGCGAACTACTTTTGAATTTTTACCTAAAGTTGTGAATTCCAACAACATTAGTAGAGAAATTGTGGTTCCTTTATTATGTCCTAATCCTAAGAATTCTAAGGAGAAATCGTTGCATTCTTTGGATGTTGTTAGAGCTTTGAAATATTATGTTGAAGCTACTAAATCTTTCCGAAAGACTTCTAGTCTATTTGTTATCTTTTCCGGTTCTAGAAAAGGCCGGAAAGCTTCTGCCATTTCTTTGGCATCTTGGTTGAAATCTTTAATTCATCTTGCCTATGTTGAGTCGGGTAAAACTCCGCCTCAAAGGATTACAGCTCATTCTACTAGGTCAGTTTCTACTTCCTGGGCGTTTAGGAATGAAGCTTCGGTTGATCAGATTTGCAAAGCAGCAACTTGGTCCTCTTTGCATACTTTTACTAAATTCTACCATTTTGATGTATTTTCTTCTTCTGAAGCAGTTTTTGGTAGAAAAGTACTTCAGGCAGCGGTTTCAGTTTGAATCTTCTGCTTATGTTTTTCATTAAACTTTATTTTGGGTGTGGATTATTTTCAGCAGGAATTGGCTGTCTTTATTTTATCCCTCCCTCTCTAGTGACTCTTGTGTGGAAAGATCCACATCTTGGGTAATCATTATCCCATACGTCACTAGCTCATGGACTCTTGCTAATTACATGAAAGAAAACATAATTTATGTAAGAACTTACCTGATAAATTCATTTCTTTCATATTAGCAAGAGTCCATGAGGCCCGCCCTTTTTTGTGGTGGTTATGATTTTGTATAAAGCACAATTATTCCAATTCCTTATTTTATATGCTTTCGCACTTTTTTATCACCCCACTTCTTGGCTATTCGTTAAACTGAATTGTGGGTGTGGTGAGGGGTGTATTTATAGGCATTTTGAGGTTTGGGAAACTTTGCCCCTCCTGGTAGGAATGTATATCCCATACGTCACTAGCTCATGGACTCTTGCTAATATGAAAGAAATGAATTTATCAGGTAAGTTCTTACATAAATTATGTTTTTTAACGTGTTTAAGTGGTTTAAAACATTGTCCTATATCGGATATGATAATAGACGGTTAATGGAGTTGTGATCAGTTTGTCATATATTCAAAGGTGTGCAAACCACTTGTATTTTAATTACTGGTTTGTGATTGGCTACAAAGGTTTTTAAAAGATTGTTAAGCATTAGACAAAACATGCCTGATGACACAACTCTTATAGCTGAGAAACGCGTAGTAGTTGTCAGGTTAGGAAATGTCCAGAAGAAGACCCAAATGCTAGGGCAAACTTAAACAACACCCTTGCACTCTGAGTTTAATCCAGGACGTGACCCCACGACAACCTCCAAAAAACAAAGTACTCACGATATGGAGCAGGGTTAGCCTGTGCCAAAGTAATTCATGATATCAGCCAGATAGACTTCTAAATAAGGAACTGGTTTCAGGAAATGTCTTCCACAGTATCAGGAGAGCAGGGATAGTCCACTTATACTCAGACAGAAGAAGGGTAAAACAGGAAACAGTTAATAATGCACGAGTAGGTCATTTGCTATCAGGCAGTCTGAAGGTTAACACTGTGTAGACAGTCTTTGCAGAGTATGCAACAGGTAATCAGGCAGTTTGAGGGTTAACACTGAGTAGACAGTCTTTGCAGAGTATGCAACAGGTAATCAGGCAGTTTGAGAGTTAACACTGTGTCGACAGTCTTTGCAGAGTATGCAACAGGTAATCAGGCAGTTTGAGGGTAAACACTGTGTAGTCAGAACTTGCAGAATTAACAACATGTAATCAGGTAGTTTGAAGGTTAACACTGTGTTGTCAGAACTTGCAGAGATAGCAACAGGTAAGCTGGTAGTTTGAAGGTTAACACAGATTAATCAGTACTTGTTGAGATTGGCAACAGGATATCAAGCAGTTTGAAGGTTTACACTGAATAATTGTATTTGCAGAGTTTGGAAACAGGTAAACATGCAGATTGAAGGTTTCACAGAAATAACAGTATATGAATAGTTTGGCAGTACACAGAGTAGTCTGAATATGCAGGGTTTGCAGCAGGTAAACAGGAAGTTTGAAAGTTTCACAAAACAAACAGTACTTGCATTGTTTGGAGACAGGTAATCAGGAGGTTGAAGGTTAATCCAGCATAGTAAATCCTTGAAGAGATTGGCAACAGAAAAGCAGCAGTTAGAGAGATTCCTCAGCGAAATCCTATCAGAAGCCAAAAAGTTAACAAACAAACTGCCACTGGAGAAACAGGAAGCCAAGAATAAAAAGCCTGCTTGTGACATCATCAGGAAGGGGTGGCTCAGACACCTGTCAATCACGCACACAGAGAGGACTGCAGAGCTTCCCAGCAGCTGAGCGTGACAGTGCCCCCTCCTCAAGGACCCCTCCGGGGGACCCGACCGGGCCTGGCAGGGTATTTCTTGTGAAAAGACTTAACAAGAGCTGGAGCATGAACATGAGAGGCCGGTTCCCAAGATCGTTCAGAGATAGGATAACCCTTCCAATGGACCAGGTAGTACAGCCGATTGCCCCGTAGCTTGGAATCGAGAATCTGGCTGACTTCAAACTCAGAAGTTCCCTCTACGGAAAGTGGAGGAGGTGGTTTACTCTTGATAGAGTACCGATTGTAGATGACTGGCTTGAGTAGGGAGACATGAAACACTGGATGGATCTTGAGAGTCTTGGGTAAGGCCAGGCGGTATGCAGAAGAACAAACTCTGGAAACAATTCGAAAAGGTCCAATGTACTTAGTACCCAACTTGGTACAAGGTTGTTTTAGACTTATGAATCTGGTGGATAAAAATACTCCGTCTCCAGTATGAAGTAAAGGAGCCTTGCACCTTCTGCGATCAGCATATTTCTTATGTCTTAAGGAAGAAGAGAGTAGATTTTGACGAATGAGTTGCCAGTGATTACTGAGATTTTTCACTATACGATCTGCTCCAGGGACTTCAGTAGAACTGTAATCATAGGAAAGGTTCTAGGTTCAAATCCATAAGCTGCCTTAAAGGGAGAGGTCTGTAATGAGGCGTTATAACGTGAGTTGTGAGCTAATTCTGCCAAAGGCAATAACTGAGACCAGTTGGAGTGGTGATGGTCTACATAATGTCTTAGAAAAGATTCCAAGGCTTGATTTACATGCTCAGTCTGTCCGTTGGATTGAGGATGGTGTGCAGTAGAAAGTGATATGTTGATTCCGAAGTGTTTACAAAAAGACCTCCAAAATTTGGAAACAAATTGGACTCCACGATCTGAGACTATGTCAGTGGGAAAACCATGTAAACGAGATATATGTAGAACAAAGAGTTCAGAAAGTCTTTGAGCTGAAGGCAAGCCTGGAAGAGGTATGAAGTGAGCAGACTTGGAGAACCGATCCACCACTACCCAAATGGTCGTATTTCCAGCAGAAACAGGAAGATCTGTAACAAAGTCCATGGATAAGTGAGACCAAGGGTAATGAGGAATAGGAAGAGGGTGTAATAGACCAAACGGTCGATGAGAAGATTGTTTGTTCGAAGCACAAGAACTACAAGCAGCAATATAATCCTTAACATCCCTCCTAATAGTGGACCACCAAACATGCTGCTTCAGTTTCCACAATGTATTGGTTATTCCCGGATGACCTGCTGAAATGTTGTCATGAGCCCAATGTAGAAGCTTAAGACGTAATCCTTTGGGTACATACAGGATACCAGAAGGTAGTTTGCAAGAAGATGGTACCCGGACTTGAGCAGCATGTAAAGCCTGTACTGGAAAAGAGGATACTTGAGCCAAAACTTTGACTGGACGTAGTATAGGTTCTGAATCCAATGGAGAAGTTTCAGAAAATTGGAACTGCCTAGATAAAGCATCTGCCTTGGAATTTTTTGAACCAGGAACATAGGAAAGTACAAAATTAAACCCGGAGAAGAACAAGGCCCACCGAGCCTGACAAGGATTGAGACGTGTAGCTGTTTGGAGGTATAAAAGATTCTTGTGATCTGTTAGAATGAAAAAAGGTCGACTGGTACCCTCTAACCAATGCCTCCATTCATCCAAAGCTAATTTTATAGCCAAAAGCTCCTTATTGCCCACATCATAATTTAACTCGGCAGGATTGAATTTTTTCAAAAAGAACGCCACAGGATGTATCTTGCTGGTAGTCGGATCACGTTGGGAGAGAACAGCTCCAGCTGCTATAGAGGAAGCGTCAACCTCCAAAATAAACTGGAAATCAGGAATTGGATGACTGAGAAGAGGTGCAGAAGAAAATGCTGATTTTAGCATTTCAAAAGCCTGTACTGCCGAAGAGGACCAGTTCTTACAATTTTGCCCTTTCTTAGTAAGAGAAGTGAGTGGAGACGTGATGTCAGCAAAGTTCTTTATAAACTTTCTATAGTAATTGGCAAAGCCAAGAAACCTCTGCAGGGATTTGAGAGTAGTTGGTCTGGGCCAGTCCTTGATAGCCGACAGTTTAGCAGGATCCATCTCAAAACCTGATTCAGAAATGATATACCCCAAAAATTGGATGGAACTCTGATGAAAAGAGCATTTCTCCAATTTAGCGAACAGGGAATTGTCTCGTAACCTCTGAAGAACCAGTCTTACATGATGGACATGTTCCTGTAATGTTTTCGAATAGATTAGAATGTCATTGAGGTAAATGATAACAAATTGATTTAGATAATCTCTGAATATTTCGTTGACAAAGTGCTGAAATACTGCTGGTGCATTGCACAATCCAAATGGCATTACTAGATGCTCGTAGTGACCAAATCTAGTGTTAAAAGCCGTCTTCCATTCGTCTCCTTTACGGATTCTGACCAGATTGTAGGCCCCACGGAGATCTAACTTGGAAAAAATAGAAGCACCTTGAAGACGATCGAATAACTCAGAAATGAGCGGCAGAGGATAGCTGTTTTTGACAGTAATCTGATTCAAGGCTCGATAATCAATACAGGGATGAAGACCTCCATCTTTTTTCCCAATGAAGAAAAAACCTGCACCCACAGGTGAAGAGGAAGGACAAATGAATTCTCTGGCTAAGTTGTCCTTTATGTATTCCTCAAGAGAGACATTTTCTTGATGAGAGAGGGGATAGGTCCTTCCCTTAGGTAGAGGAGCCCCTGAATACAATTCGATAGGACAGTCAAATATCCGGTGTGGAGGTAACGTCTCAGCCTCTTTTTTAGAAAACACATCACAAAAGGCATGATAGTAATTGGGCAATGATTCAGGAACTTCCACCATAGCTACGACAGGACAGGATGGTTTAGAGGGATTTTGCAGGCAATGTTTGAAACAGGTAGTTCCCCAGGAAATAAGTTCTCTTTTAGACCATGAGAAAACTGGATCATGAAACTGTAACCAAGGTAACCCCAGAATCAATGGTATGTGGGGAGAAGAAATGACATCAAAACGAATAATTTCAGAATGAAGTATGCCCACAGTCAAAAGAAGAGGAATGTTGTATGATACCAGTACCTAGAGGCTGTCCACTGACAGTAGTTACCTTAATTAACTGTTTCTTGGCTTGAAGAGGAATCCTGAGAGAGTCAGAAAAGTTTGAATCAATGAATACTCCAGCAGCTCCAGAATTGATGAGAGCTTGAGCTCGAAACTTGGTGTTTCCAAAAGAGATAGTTACAGGAACAAAAAGTTTAGAATTGAGGGAAGACATGGGATTCTGGCTTAACTCTGTCCCTCTATCAAAAGTTAAGCCTTGGCTTTTACTGGCCGGATAGGACAGTCCTTCAGTAAATGTCCTTTGGTACCACAATACAGACATAACCCAAGAGTACGCCTTCTATGGCGTTCAGCTTCTCACAATTTAATAGCTCCTACTTCCATGGGTTCCACAGACTCAGGAGATTGGGAATTATTATTAGAAAGACTTGAGGTTCGAATAGGAGGACGAAAAGAAGATTTAACAAAGGATCTCCGATTCCTATCTCTCGCCTGAAGACGTTCAGAATGCCGGGCGTCAAGAGTAATACATAAATTGATAAGACCCTCCAATGAATCAGGGAGTTCCCGAAATACAAGTTCATCCTTAAGGCGTTCGCAAAGTCCTTTGCGAAAGGCTGCCCGTAAGGCTCCATGGTTCCAATCAGTTTCTGCGGCTAAAGTCCTGAATTCAATAGCATATTAAGCTAACGAAAGGGATCCCTGTCTCAGATCCAACAATCCTGCCTCAGCAGCTGCAGACCGCCCAGGCTTGTCAAAAACAGAAGAAAAAATGGACACAAATAATTCCACATCCTGTAGTAACGGATCATTCTTCTCTAAAAGAGGGGACACCCAGGCTAGAGCCTTACCCTTCAAGAGAGAAATAATAAAGGTGATTTTAGAAGTAGAATTGGAAAAAACTTGAGGATTGTTTCTGAAGTGTAAACAACACTGATTAAGGAATCCACGGCATTCTTCAGGATTACCGTCATATTTATCTGGAAGTGGGATTCGTGGTATATTCTGTCCAACAGTTTGAGGTAGATTAAAGACAGCATTGGTGCTAGTAGCAGTGGCAGCAGGAGTCACCGTCGCTTGAGAAGGAGCGGAGAGGTTATGTAGCAGAGCAGTAATCTGGTCAAGCTTGGAATCCAAAGATTGCAAATGAGCAGAATGATTTCCTAGAAGTTGCCCTTGTAGAGCCACAGCCCTGGATAACTCGTCAGGGTCCATATTATGGCCAGTTTGTACTGTCAGGTTAGGAAATGTCCAGAAGAAGACCCAAATGCTAGGGCGAACTTAAACAACACCCTTGTACTCTGAGTTTAATCCAGGATGTGACCCCACGACAACCTCCAAAAAAAAAAGTACTCACGATATGGAGTAGGGTTAGCCTGTGCCAAAGTAATTCATGATATCAGCCAGATAGACTTCTTAATAAGGAACTGGTTTCAGGAAATGTCTTCCACAGTATCAGGAGAGCAGGGATAGTCCACTTATACTCAGACAGAAGAAGGGTAAAACAGGAAACAGTTAATAATGCAGGAGTAGGTCATTTGTTATCAGGCAGTCTGAAGGTTAACACTGTGTAGACAGTCTTTGCAGAGTATGCAACAGGTAATCAGGCAGTTTGAGGGTTAACACTGAGTAGACAGTCTTTGCAGAGTATGCAACAGGTAATCAGGCAGTTTGAGGGTAAACACTGTGTAGTCAGAACTTACAGAATTAACAACATGTATTCAGGTAGTTTGAAGGTTAACACTGTGTTGTCAGAACTTGCAGAGATAGCAACAGGTAAGCTGGTAGTTTGAAGGTTAACACAGATTAATCAGTACTTGTTGAGATTGGCAACAGGATATCAAGCAGTTTGAAGGTTTACACTGAATAATTGTATTTGCATAGTTTGGAAACAGGTAAACATGCAGATTGAAGGTTTCACAGAAATAACAGTATATGAATAGTTTGGCAGTACACAGAGTAGTCTGAATATGCAGGGTTTGCAGCAGGTAAACAGGAAGTTTGAAAGTTTCACAAAACAAACAGTACTTGCATTGTTTGGAGACAGGTAATCAGGAGGTTGAAGGTTAATCCAGCATAGTAAATCCTTGAAGAGATTGGCAACAGAAAAGCAGCAGTTAGAGAGATTCCTCAGCGAAATCCTATCAGAAGCCAAAAAGTTAACAAACAAACTGCCACTGGAGAAACAGGAAGCCAAGAATAAAAAGCCTGCTTGTGACATCATCAGGAAGGGGTGGCTCAGACACCTGTCAATCAAGCACACAGAGAGGACTGCAGAGCTTCCCAGCAGCTGAGCGTGACAGTAGTTTTGTTATATCACAGAGGATAACTTTTTTTGTTCCCTTAATGTGTTTTTTTTATATTTAATAAAAGTTTTAAATCAAAGGCAGAACTGATTTGTTTGTATCCTGAACCAGTAGCTGCTGTGGGTGATTATCCCTACCTGGACTTAGTGAGCTGGCTTTGTTAGTACATATGTTTATGCACTGAACTTGTTTAGAGCTGAATATTACAGTATTGCACTAGGCGGCGCCTTCTGTTTGTTTCTTCCACAAATAAACCTGAGATAACCAGAAGTACCTGGAAACCAAACCCAATCTGGAACAAGAACAAGCAATCCAAGAAGTCAGTCTATGACTCCAAGACCGCATGATGGGTGGCCCCCAACCTGGGATCAAGCCAGGTTGGGGGCAGATTAAGTCTGTTTCGAGGGGTTTGGGCTTGCTCCATTAAGTATCCTTGAGTTCAGGATAGTGTGTCTCATGGATACAGGTTAGGTTTTCCCTCTCAACCTCAGAGAGGCAGGTTTATTCTGTCACAAATTTCATGACGGCCGGAGAAGAGATTAGCCTTCCTAAGTTGTGTAGAGGATCTGGAATCCATGGGGGTTATTGTTCCCATTCCAATAAAAGAAGAACTTTTCGACCCCGTTTAGAGCTGAAGTGTCTGAACAACTTTGTACGGGTTCCTTCATTCAAGATGGAGACTATCAGATCCATTTTTCCTCTTGTTCTACAAGGACAATTCATGACAACAATAGATCTAAAGGATGCGTATCTGGAGAAGCATTACCAATTCACGGCCTTACCTTTTGGTATGGCCATGGCTCCAAGAGTCCTCACAAAGGTGCTGGAGGCTCTCCTTGCAGTGGTCAGACTACAGTGCATTGTGGTGGCTCCATACTTGGACGACATATAGGTTCAAGCTCCATCTTTAGAATTAGCGACCCTACACGCAAATAAGTTACTTTGGTATCTTAGACTTATGGTTGGATGGTAAATCTATAAAAGAGCTCTCTTGTTTTTTTTACGGGAGTTAGTTTTCTAGGCATCATTATAGATTTAATGGTCATGCTAATTTTACTAACAGATATGTCTTTTGGTAACGGCTTTGGACACAATACATTTTGCTAATTTTCATTTGCAACCTCTACAGTAATGCATGCTCAATAGAACAGGGATCACTCAGATATGTCCAATTAATCAATCTAGATCTGATCACCAGGAGTTCTTTCTCCTGGTGGATGTCTCCAGAACCCATTCTTTGGGGTATGAGTTTTCAATGCCCATACTTGGATATTATAACCACAGATGCAAGTCTGTCCAGTTGGGGAGCTGTTTGGGGATCTCAAAGAACTCAGGGAGTATGGTCAGCAGGGGAAACATCTCTCCCCATGACCATCTTGGAACTGAGGGCCATTTTTAATGCCCTGGTATCGTGGCCCCAGTTGTGTTCCGTCCATTCTATTTTATTTCAATCAGACAACTTCACTACGGTGGCATATGTCAGTCATAAAGGAGGAACTTGCAGCTCCTTGGCGATGCAGGAGGTAGGTCACATTCTTCAATGGGCGGAACACTATCAGTGTCTGTTCTCAGCTATACACATCCCAGGAGGTAGAAAACTGAGAGGTTGATTATTTGAGCAGGCAGACTCTTCATACACCAGGAGGTTTTCAATGAGATCAAACAATGATCGGGATCTCCAGATATAGACCTCATGGCATCTCAATTTCAAACTACCAAGATACGGATCGAGGGATCCTCAGGTGGAGTTGATGGACGTGTTAGCTGTCCCTTAGGTTTCCCAACTAATTTACCTATTCCCGCCAATGGAACTTCTTCCTCATGTAATAAATAACACGCCTCAAACAGGAGGGGATAGCTCCTGTGTAGCCACATAGGATTTGATATGCAGACCTCATAAGAATGTTGTCTGCTCCTCCATGGCATCTTCCTCTGACACCGGACCTTCTAGCTCAAGCTATCTTCTTTATCAAAATTTAGATCTTCTGAGGTGACTGCATGGAGATTGAATGATTGATTTTAGCTCAAAAAGAATTCTTTGAGTCTGTGATTGATACCGTTTTTCAGACGTGTAAGTCTGTCACCAGGCGTATATACCATAAGGTATGGAAAGTGTATTTGTCTTGGTGCATGGAACGTGGGTTTCCCTGGCACAGAATGAGGATTCCATATATTCTTTAGTTTCTGCAGCAGGGGTTGGAAAAGCGTCTTTCGTCTAGTTCTCTTAAAGGGATAGTAAAGTCCAAATTAATAGGGCATGCAATTTTAAACAACTTTCTAGTTTACGTTTATCATCAAATTAGCTTTGTTCTCTTGGTATTCTTAGTTGAAAGCTAAACCTAGGTAGACTCATATGCTAATTTCTAAGCCCTTGAAGCCGTCTCTTATTGGAATGCATTTGACAGTTTTTCACAGCTAGAGGGCGTAAGTTCATGTGTTTCATATAAATAACATTATATTCATCCACCTGGAGTTATTTAAGAGTCAGCACTAATTGCCTGAAATGCAAGTCTGTCAAAAGAAGCTTAGATATAAGATAATTACAGGGGTAAAAAGTATATTTCTATAACTATATCTCTTCGTATGCAAATTATTATGACCCTGGGGAAGTCTCCCTATGGGTGATGGGGGAAACCAGACGTGGACTCCTTGCCCAGTGTGCTTAGAGGAATGTGGCTGCACCTCACTGACGAGGCCCATAGGAGGCCGAAACGATCGTCTGGGGTTGTCATGTTCCTTGTTCAGAGGAGAATTGCCTGGTATTTCGGGGCTGGACTGACCTTACTTGGCAGGATCAGACTGATATACTTCAGGAAAGTTTTCTTCTGTGAAAAGCACACTGGTCTAAAAGAGGCTGCTTCCGGGTGGTAAATCGCCATAGAACAAGCCACTGAGCTGTTGTTCGTTCCTGGTAGAGCGCTTCTCTCTTCGTATGCAAATTATTATGACCCTGGGGAAGTCTCCCTATGGGTGATGGGGGAAACCAGACGTGGACTCCTTGCCCAGTGTGCTTAGAGGAATGTGGCTGCACCTCACTGACGAGGCCCATAGGAGGCCGAAACGATCGTCTGGGGTTGTCATGTTCCTTGTTCAGAGGAGAATTGCCTGGTATTTCGGGGCTGGACTGACCTTACTTGGCAGGATCAGACTGATATACTTCAGGAAAGTTTTCTTCTGTGAAAAGCACACTGGTTTAAAAGAGGCTGCTTCCGGGTGGTAAATCGCCATAGAACAAGCCACTGAGCTGTTGTTCGTTCCTGGTAGAGCGCTTCTCTCTTCTTTTGCAAATTATTATGACCCTGGGGAAGTCTCCCTATGGGTGATGGGGGAAACCAGACGTGGACTCCTTGCCCAGTGTGCTTAGAGGAATGTGGCTGCACCTCACTGACGAGGCCCATAGGAGGCTGAAACGATCGTCTGGGGTTGTCATGTTCCTTGTTCAGAGGAGAATTGCCTGGTATTTCGGGGCTGGACTGACCTTACTTGGCAGGATCAGACTGATATACTTCAGGAAAGTTTTCTTCTGTGAAAAGCACACTGGTCTAAAAGAGGCTGCTTCCGGGTGGTAAATCGCCATAGAACAAGCCACTGAGCTGTTGTTCGTTCCTGGTAGAGCGCTTCTCTCTTCGTATGCAAATTATTATGACCCTGGGGAAGTCTCCCTATGGGTGATGGGGGAAACCAGACGTGGACTCCTTGCCCAGTGTGCTTAGAGGAATGTGGCTGCACCTCACTGACGAGGCCCATAGGAGGCCGAAACGATCGTCTGGGGTTGTCATGTTCCTTGTTCAGAGGAGAATTGCCTGGTATTTCGGGGCTAGACTGACCTTACTTGGCAGGATCAGACTGATATACTTCAGGAAAGTTTTCTTCTGTGAAAAGCACACTGGTCTAAAAGAGGCTGCTTCCGGGTGGTAAATCGCCATAGAACAAGCCACTGAGCTGTTGTTCGTTCCTGGTAGAGCGCTTCTCTCTTCGTATGCAAATTATTATGACCCTGGGGAAGTCTCCCTATGGGTGATGGGGGAAACCAGACGTGGACTCCTTGCCCAGTGTGCTTAGAGGAATGTGGCTGCACCTCACTGACGAGGCCCATAGGAGGCCGAAACGATCGTCTGGGGTTGTCATGTTCCTTGTTCAGAGGAGAATTGCCTGGTATTTCGGGGCTGGACTGACCTTACTTGGCAGGATCAGACTGATATACTTCAGGAAAGTTTTCTTCTGTGAAAAGCACACTGGTCTAAAAGAGGCTGCTTCCGGGTGGTAAATCGCCATAGAACAAGCCACTGAGCTGTTGTTCGTTCCTGGTAGAGCGCTTCTCTCTTCGTATGCAATATATTTCTATAACACTGGTAGTTATGCAAACCTGGGGAACCGTAAATAAATGGATTATCTATCTTTTTAAACAACATTTTTGTTCTTTATAGATATTGTCTTTTTCTGTTTTGTTGCATAGAAACTTGGCACGTTTGCTTGATGTTCAATCGTTTGTTCAAACTATAACTAGAATTAGACCGGTTTTCAAACCTTTTGCTATCCATTGGAGCCTTAAAGTGATGGTAAACTTTAAATAATCAAATGCCATAAATGTAATCTTTGCCATTATAAAAGTATATATGTACTTTTCTTTTTAAATCCATCTGTGAAAGGGTTAAATTAGTGCTTATAGTAATGCTTCTATTACAATGTTATGCCGGTACACATGGATGAACTCTTTTTTTTTTTTCCAGTGAACATCCAATCAACATGTTGTCGGTTGACAATCTTGAAGTCCAGCCCCTTTAAAGCCCATAGAAAGCCTATGTAGAGAGTGGATGTGACTGCTCTATACATCTCAGCCCAGCCAAAAGGGGAAATGAAGGGGGGCCGAGGACCAGACAATACCAATTAGGAATATAACCCTTATAAAATATATATACACTTTAAAAAAATAATTATGTGGTTTTACTTGCAAACTAATATATGTTTTATTGCAACATTCTTATAGTCTGAAATTTACCATTCATTCCTGCTTTTTCAAATAAAGATAGCAAGAGAACAAAGAAAAATTGATAATAGGAGTAAATTAGAAAGATGCTTAAAATTGCATGCTCTATCTGAATCATGAAAGAAAAATTTTGGGTTTACTATCCCTTTAACCTTGTTCTTAAAGTTTTGCAACAGGCTCCGTTTGAACCTATGCATATGCTATTGGAAGGTTTTATTTTAACTGGCGATATCCTCTGCACGTAGAGTTTCAGAATTATCTGCCCTTCACTGTAATCCCCCTTATCTGGTGTTCCATCAGGAAAAGCCTGTGCTTTGGACGAAAAAAGGTTTCTTACCCAAGGTGGTTTCGATGAATAATATAAATCAGGAGATTGTTGTTGTTTCATCTCTTTGTCCTAATCCAACTTCTAACAAGGAGAGGTTATTACACAATCTGGATGTAGTAAGAGCATTAAAGTTTTATCTTCATGCTACCAAAGAATTTCGTCCATCATATCTCTTTGTACGTTTTTTTGTCAAGTGTAAGGGTCAAAAGGCCACTGTTGTTTCTTTGTCTTTCTAGCTGAGAAGTCTTATTCGTATGACTAACTCAGAGGTGGAAAAGATCCTCTAGCTGCTAGAGTAATAAAAAGACCTTTATTTAATTATTTATGCAGGGTCTCATAAATAAAAGTGATGTTTCGGGCTGACACTCAGCCCTTGATTGATAATCATTTATACCACTAGAGGGAGTGTCTGTTACAAAATGTCTACGAAATACTATTCATGACTATTTCTAAATATATTTTTCACATACCCACTAGGTGGCAGCCCTGTTTTGCCACATTTTGGCGCTCTAATTTTCAAATGCTCTATTTAAGGCACTGTGTTAGTAATGTTTGTTTAAGCATGAATAAGGACTGAGTGTCAGCCCGATAGGTCGCTTTTATTTATGGGACACTGCATTGTTAAATTAAGGTGTTTTTATTACGCTGGCAGCTGGAGAATCTTTTCTTCTTTTAAATATTTTGGGCCTGGTAAGCTCACTCCGTGGACTGCTTAATTGAGGTGTGCTGTTTCCTCATATCTACATTTTTACTCAGAGGTGGGTCAGCAGCCTCTTGTTCATATAACTGTCCATTCTATTTGTACTGTGTCTACGTCTTGGGCCTTCAAGAATGAGGCTTTGGTTGAGCAGATCTGCAAGACTGATACTGGTCTTCCTTACATACTTTTATAAAGTTTTATCAGTTTGATGTTTTTTTGTATTTATATATGTGTATGTCTGTATATATGTATATATATATATATATATATATATATATATATATATATATATATATATATATATGTGTGTGTGTGTGTGTGTGTAAGAACTTATCACTAAATCACCAACGACATTCGAGACAGACCGGATTCATTTTGTGACTACATTCGATACATCTTACGGAACATTAGATACCTCAATAAGGCAGCGCCGGGAATTGGTTAAAGTGGACAGGTCCCTACCATTCCAGTATACAGAGCCCACGAGAATGGCCTATTGAAGAGCACACAATCTACGGGACATATTGATAGAGTAAAGTGCTACCAGAAAACAACCTATCTTAAATCCAGTAAAAAAGGTTGCTTCCAATTCTGCAACTGCGTTACATGCAACAGTATGCTTAAAAGGTCATCTTTCCAACATCCACACTTTAACAAAAGGTATAAGATTAATCATTGATTATCATGCACAATTGACCATGTAATCTACATCCTCATCCTGTGCTCTTTATCTTACGTAGGTAAGACGGTAACATCGTTTAGAGATCGCATAGCAAACCACAGGTTTTCAATCAGGGAAGCCATTGATTAAGGCGATTTTGAACAGCCTGTGGCACAACATTTATGTCAGAAGAAATACAGTGTCTTGAGTCTGAGGACTATGTTAATAGACCACGTACCCCCAATGTCTAGGGCACTAGAGGAGGGAGACAAAGTGGATTTACACTTTAGACACAATGATACCAAGAGGACCTTTCTATTACTAGCCTCCCAAGAGAGAAGATAAGCCTGTGATCTAAGGCACATCTGCTAAGCGGTTTCATGTGATGACTTACATCTATAAGACGTGCTCCCTAATAAGGGACTGTGTATGATACAAAGGGACAAAAAGTCACACCTCTGTTTATACAGGTCATGACTACATGTAAGAGTCATCCTGAGAAGATTTATCTACCACGGCTACCTCTGTGTTATATTTTTACCATGCCTCATTAGGCACTGAAGTAATATAGTTGTCCCAGATTGTGTTACATTGTAAATAGTCTTTTGTATTTAAATATATTTTAATTGTGCATGCTTTTTGTCTTAGCCCATTTTTAGATTGGCAGTTGTTAGACTGCATATTGATGTACAAAAACCGTTTTACTGATGGGTTGAACTGCAGCTAAGATCCCAATACCTATATCGTGTTTTGACAGCTGTCAGTGTCAGCCCCGCCCCTCACGTGCGCTTCGGCAAGTCAAGGCGTGTCGTGCCGGGATGACGTGCACACGGCGGCGGGAAAATGGGCTAAGTATCTAAACTTAATGATATGTAGTTGTGTATATAAGGGGCGTATGGTGTGGGGAATGAATATACCATTTGACAAAGGGACCGGACCAGTGCCCAAAACGTCATAAAATTAAAATTTTGAAATAAAGGCTATTCTTTTATTTGAAGAAGTCCATTGAGTGCTTCCTTACCTTGGACTATATATACTGTATATTTATACAGGGAGTGCAGAATTATTAGGCAAGTTGTATTTTTGAGGATTAATTTTATTATTGAACAACAACCATGTTCTCAATGAACCAAAAAAACTCATTAATATCAAAGCTGAATAGTTTTGGAAGTAGTTTTTAGTTTGTTTTTAGTTATAGCTATTTTAGGGGGATATCTGTGTGTGCAGGTGACTATTACTGTGCATAATTATTAGGCAACTTAACAAGAAACAAATATATACCCATTTCAATTATTTATTTTTACCAGTGAAACCAATATAACATCTCAACATTCACAAATATACATTTCTGACATTCAAAAACAAAACAAAAACAAATCAGTGACCAATATAGCCACCTTTCTTTGCAAGGACACTCAAAAGCTTGCCATCCATGGATTCTGTCAGTGTTTTGATCTGTTCACCATCAACATTGCATGCAGCAGCAACCACAGCCTCCCAGACACTGTTCAGAGAGGTGTACTGTTTTCCCTCCTTGTAAATCTCACATTTGATGATGGACCACAGGTTCTCAATGGGGTTCAGATCAGGTGAACAATGAGGCCATGTCATTAGATTTTCTTCTTTTATACCCTTTCTTGCCAGCCACGCTGTGGAGTACTTGGACGCGTGTGATGGAGCATTGTCCTGCATGAAAATCATGTTTTTCTTGAAGGATGCAGACTTCTTCCTGTACCACTGCTTGAAGAAGGTGTCTTCCAGAAACTGGCAGTAGGACTGGGAGTTGAGCTTGACTCCATCCTCAACCCGAAAAGGCCCCACAAGCTCATCTTTGATGATACCAGCCCAAACCAGTACTCCACCTCCACCTTGCTGGTGTCTGAGTCGGACTGGAGCTCTCTGCCCTTTACCAATCCAGCCACGGGCCCATCCATCTGGCCCATCAAGACTCACTCTCATTTCATCAGTCCATAAAACCTTAGAAAAATCAGTCTTGAGATATTTCTTGGCCCAGTCTTGACATTTCAGCTTGTGTGTCTTGTTCAGTGGTGGTCGTCTTTCAGCCTTTCTTACCTTGGCCATGTCTCTGAGTATTGCACACCTTGTGCTTTTGGGCACTCCAGTGATGTTGCAGCTCTGAAATATGGCCAAACTGGTGGCAAGTGGCATCTTGGCAGCTGCACGCTTGACTTTTCTCAGTTCATGGGCAGTTATTTTGCGCCTTGGTTTTTCCACACGCTTCTTGCGACCCTGTTGACTATTTTGAATGAAACGCTTGATTGTTCGATGATCACGCTTCAGAAGCTTTGCAATTTTAAGAGTGCTGCATCCCTCTGCAAGATATCTCACTATTTTTGACTTTTCTGAGCCTGTCAAGTCCTTCTTTTGACCCATTTTGCCAAAGGAAAGGAAGTTGCCTAATAATTATGCACACCTGATATAGGGTGTTGATGTCATTAGACCACACCCCTTCTCATTACAGAGATGCACATCACCTAATATGCTTAATTGGTAGTAGGCTTTCGAGCCTATACAGCTTGGAGTAAGACAACATGCATAAAGAGGATGATGTGGTCAAAATACTCATCTGCCTAATAATTCTGCACTCCCTGTATATATGTATATATATGTGTGTGTGTGTGTATGTATATATTCCTACCGTGTCAGTGTTTGAAGATTAATGAAACGAAGAAAGTATAAGAATGTATTTCTATTGCACAGACTTTGACGTTACAACAGCTGATTGCGGTTTAGATTTTTAATCTTTTTCTTTCTCAAGCCCTCCGTCATATTTTGGCTCAGTCACACAATCAGCTGCCAAGAGGTATTTAAAGTGCAATCAGAAATCATTAAATTATTTTGCAGGTACTTTTAAGTAGAGCACAATGTTTGTATGTGGCGGGGTGGAAAATAGTTATGCTGCGCTTTCTTTATCATATATATAATTTGTCCACAGGTATTATGTACATATTAATTGCATAACCTTTTGTAAGGTGTTCCTCATGCTTATGAGAATACAGTTTATAAGGTTTCTCATGACACAGTGCTGTGTGAACTGAAACCTTATCCTCCGTCACATTGTGCTCATCAGAACATATTGCTTAATTAAAGGCACTTGAAAAGAAAAGGAGCTAATGTGTTAATATTGTGCTCTTGCTTGCATAAAACTGTCTGTAACCCAACAAAAGATTTAACCACATGGTTAAAGGGACACTAAAGTCAACATTACTTTCATGATTCATTTATAATTTAAACAAAAAGAAAACTTTCCAATTTACTTCTGTTACCATATTGAGCACAGATGACTTATATGCAATTTGAGGCACCACTTCCTACTGAGCATGTGCAAGAGTTTATAGAGTATAGATATGTCTGTGAGTGGGTGACACACAGGGTGTGTGGTATAGAAGAAATGTTGAAGCGTGTCAGAAAAAAATCTGCTGAGGATTTGGAATTTAGAGTATTATTGTATTGTCTTTTCTTTCATACAGGTAGTGAGAGTCCATGATCCCTTACTCATGGGAATTACTTCTCTACCGCAAGGTTGAGGCAATGTTTCCCAAACCCCACAAGCCCTATATAACCCCCCACCTCACACATACCTCAGTCTTTACTTGGTTGAAGAATGAAGATGTGCAGTGTTCTTCATAGAGAGGGGTCTTTCAAATATGTGAGGCCTGGTTCCCCTCAGAGTACAGTGGTTGTTGAAGGGTTGTTCCTGGAATATTGTCCCTTGATACTATGGTTTCATAGGCTCTCTGTCAATTCAAAAAGAGATAGCAAAAGCACTATTAAAATGAGGTGGGGATGCTCCGTCAGGTTTTAATATGGATATGCCTTATGAGCTAGAGTGCTTGTGCAGCAAAACAACTTGCAAAACTGATCTGAATCACAAAGAGAATTGGGACTCAAAGATTGCACCTATCTAGCACTTATATTACAATGGGTTTTGTTCTATAATTAAAACATAACTTTTATTGTTGCAAAAGATTATATAAAATCATTGTGTGAGTGTGTGTAGTTTAAAAACACATAGAAACTCGAAAATCAGGCAATTTTTTCAGCTTCAAATAAGTACAATATTTTCATAGTACGCATACATAGTATATATTACTATTGTGGAAAGTAATTCTAAATTCACACTGATGATTACTGTCTTAAAGGGCCACTGTAAGTAAATATTTTCAATGCCTGTTACTAACTACCCTAAATACGCTTTTTATCAATAGCATTTCATTAACATATCTCTACCGTATATCAGAAATCTTGGCTGCAAATTTAATTGTTTTCCAAACCCACTCCGTGGGTATCCTTTGCTCTGTACCAATCCGTTTACAATACCTAGGTTTCAAAATGGCGCTTTAAACACAAAGTTATTGGTTTAAGTATTTTGAACACGCAGTGCTGAAAATAGTGGGCAGGATAACGTGACATCATCGGCGAATCAAAGATATAACTTTTAGAACGTTATGAAACTTTGTTTTGGAGAAAATATAGGTCAGTAGGTCTTAATTCATGTTTATTAACTTTAATATGTTAGTTGTTTAGCTTAAAAATTATAACAGAAAGTAATCCTTTAAGTTATAGCTCGCATGCTGCACCTCTTGTATACAGCTGATATAAATGACCGGCTAGATTGCAACTCTTGAGTTGCAATATAGCTTATAAGAAAATGTGTTGTGAAGCACACTGATTTGGGTTTCTTATAAAATGTGTCAATTTATAATAAGCATCTGAATTTATATGCTTAATTTCACTACTGGTGCTGTATTTATTAGGAGCTTAAGAAGCCTTATATAACATGAATGTGAACGTTCATATTATGCTTAAGTTATTTCATGCATACGTATTAGTATTATTGAGATAATACAACTTGTGTCCAGTAAGATAGCTGATATTTTGATAAGTACCAGATTGCTACAATCTGTATACTATACTAGACCCTGCGTTAAATCCCCCTTGGGTATAGAAATTGCTGATTTACCAGTAACTTTTTTAAGTAAACTTGTTATTGAGTCACTGAACACCTCGTTTCCGTATTGCTACGTTAAAGTGCTCTTATAAATATTTCTTCCAATGTATAATATACTGGATGGCTTGTGACACTAGTGTGTGGTTACTGAATCAGAGTTTAAATATTCAAAGATACCAGAGGCAACAGCGGTAACCTTATATATTACGATTATATATAACTTAAGACAGTAATCATCAGTGTGAATTTAGAATTACTTTCCACAATAGTAATATATACTATGTATGTGTGATGTCTGTAAAGAGACAAATTTTAGGTTGAACCACAACTACTGATAGTAGACAATATATATTTGTTGCTAAGTGTGTAGCAGGGGGTTACATAGTTATTACCTTTAAGTAATATGTAAGAGCCTAGCACACACACAGGAAGCAGTTTGATTTATGACAAAAAATGAAGCAGCAGATATCACTATAGCTGACGCAACATATAAAGTAGATTTCAGCAGTGTAACTAGTTTGCTTGTAATCAGTTATACAAAAATAGACATGTATAAGGAAAAAACATATATGCGCATATTAAACAGAATTGGCCGAGCGAATGACTTTAAATAAGGTAAGAACAGTGTAACTAATATTGTGTAGAGACAGTTATACATATGTATAATACATGGTGGATGCGCAAGTATGACAGTATTGGCCAAGAGAGTATATCAAGGAAAAGAACCCCCTTAATAAAGGTACCTGAGGCAGACTTGAATGGAGAGAGGAGTCGGTTACACCGTTACTCTGATTTGTGCTGAGAGCGGTTGTTTGCAGCGGTGATGGCGGCAGTACAGAGATGCGGCAGGAGATGGCGTGTGACGTCACAGAGGCCGAAGTTCTGGTTAGAGTAGAGGTTCCGTGCACAGGAAGGCAGACTGGCTTCAGTGTTCAGCGCTGCGAGGAAAGTCTGTGCAATCAGGAGATGAGGGTGGAGCTCAGGACTGATCCGGGAAACAATACCAAGCAGTGAATAGATGTGGATGCTGGTATTTAAGGGCTAATGCATGAGACCTTAAAGGGCCAGTGACAGGACAGACAGTAGGTAATATTAATAAGTGTGACAGTATGCGTACTATGAAAATATTGTACTTATTTGAAGCTGAAAAAATTGC
Source organism: Bombina bombina (assembly GCF_027579735.1). Classification (NCBI taxonomy): domain Eukaryota; kingdom Metazoa; phylum Chordata; class Amphibia; order Anura; family Bombinatoridae; genus Bombina; species Bombina bombina. The sequence continues at coordinate 952,094,318 of NC_069502.1, read as the reverse complement.
CTGATTTTCTGATATTGCTCTATAAACAGTATACTATGACATTTTAAAGGGACAGTATTCTCAGTATTATCATCTATAGGGATACATTAGTGCCCCTTTGTGAACAAATAATATAGCTACTCACAATTAAGATTATTTCAATATTGGAAGATTTTGTGTCTTAATACAAAGTACACTGCATTATATCAAACTCAATATTCCTCCAAACAAAGCTGCAAATTGAAGTACATTCTTGTCAGCTACCTTAACGCTACTTACTTACAATATTAATGCAGATTCGAGTTTCTATGTGTTTTTAAACTACACACACTCACACAATGATTTGATATAATCTTTTGTAACAATAAAAGTTATGTTTTAATTATAGAACCCAACCCATTGGTTCTTTTTTGCTCAGTTTGATGTCCTACACTCACAGGGGTAATAGAAGTCTCTGTAAATTCAGTTGCAGGGATTCGTGTTCTGCCTCATTTTACAGATTGACAATATACTCCTATCTCCATTACCTCTGCTGATATGTTTCAGTACTGGTTTGGCTGTCTGCTAATGCTAGTGGACAGGTCCCTGGGTAAGTGCCATTTTTTCTTATAGGGGCAGATTTATCAATGTCTGGCATACATGATCCACTGTAGCGAATCATGTCCGCCAGACATCACTGAATGCCGACAGCGTCTTGTGATATCCTTGTGAAATGCCGCCCCCTGCAGATTCGCGGCCTATCGGCCGCTAGCAAAAAATGTCAATCAACCCAATCAATTTGATGGCATGGAAATTGAACGCCTAGCTTTGAAACATAGAGGTTTCTCAGACTCTGTTATTGAGCCTCTTATACATGCTTGTTAACCTGTGTCTAGAAATATTTATCACAAGGTTTGGAAAACTTACATTTCTTGGTGTATAGTTCATGGTTTTTCCTGGCATTCTTTTCGAATTCCTAGGATTCTACAGTTTTTACAGAATGGTTTAGATAAGTGTTTATCTGCCAGTTCTTTGAAGGGACAGATTTCTGCCCATTCTGTATTGTTAGTAGATCACTGGATATGCCCAGGGCAGGGTGGGGTTAGAAATCTAAATTCAGAACCTAGATACCCCTAAGGTAAGCCTTTGTAGTCTTGAGGAGGCAGTGTCTAATGTTGAATCATAAATTAATACAGTAGTTTTAAAATAGTGATGGGCTAAGCCATCTGCACAGAACACACATTTAAAAACATAGGAATTAGTTAAAAACTGACCTCTCGCATATCCAGCTATATTTATCTATAACAAGGAGCGTCAGGTAACTATTAGTGGCGGCTGGGGAGAGTGCTGTATAAACAAATCAGTGTTCAGTGTCAGGTTGAGGCCGGACCCACAACGGAGTATGAGAGTGTCTAGGCAGTTACACCATATACCCATCATACACAAGGTCCGTGAGGGCCCCAATTTCCTCATTATCAAATATCTCACTAAGCTCCTATATGCCAATTAAGACCAACAATATTATACTAGCTGAGTATGGAGAGGGGGCGAGAACTCCTGATACACATTTCGCCACTGCTTTATCAAAGGCGCTGATCGCCCTCATCGCACCCTATTTATAGAGCGCTTAGCCAATCTGAGAAGGAGTGTGGATATGTAAACCAATCACTATCCTTGTGTACCTGCAGATAGGTCTTTCGTCTGAGCTGTCACATATTAGATCATCTATGTTTTCAGCACATTATTATATTTATGATTTTAAAAATCTTCAGGTTGTTTTCTTAGATCTAATGTTTCCAGGTATTTGCAGATATCAACCCGGTCCTTAGTTTCGTCTAATTTTGATGGCGTTGTGAGATTGTTTGTATACTCATTTCTCTCGGGTTTTAGCGGACATGTTCTTTCTATTTATGCAGAGGCATAACTAGAAACCACAGGGCCTAGGTGCAAGAATCTAAGAAGGGCCCCCCTACCCCCCCCCCCCAAAAAAAAAATTGAATTTGATACATACCTTTTTTTTTATTTAACACAGAAAAAAAATGTGAATCAGATTACATGTCTGAGGTACCCTGTGCCCACAGTCTCTGAGATGGCCTGACCCCTATTACTGTATATAGTGACACTGTTTAACCCACCAGTACTGTATATAGTGAGTTAGTGACACAGTCTGTAATCTGCCGGGGAGGTGGCTGACCTGACCCTACCCGCCCCAGTACTTTATAAAGTGACCACAGTAGTCTGTGACATGGTCCTGCCCCCCCATACTGTATATAGTGGTACTGTATAGTGACACTGTTTACCCCCCTCCCCCCATGCTGTAGTAACAAGGTCTGTAATTTGCTGATTCCACAAACATACACACACACATTCATACATACACACATATAAACACCAATGGGTAAAACAGAAACACTAACCCCTGTAATCAGAGACACTAGTGAAGCAGAGACACTAGTGAAGCAGTTGTGTACTCTGGACCCCCTGTAGTTCCACCCCTTTATTTATGCTCATTATTCTTAGGTTTCTGTATTGTTTCAAATAAAGATTGGTAATCTTCCTAATGTTCATTGTTTTGTTCATGCTTTAATTCATATTAAACCTATTTCTTTCATGTAAGTGGCAAGAGTCCATGAGCTAGTGACGTATGGGATATACATTCCTACCAGGAGGGGGCAAAGTTTCGCAAACCTCAAAATGCCTATAAATACACCTCCCACCTCACTCATACCTTAGTTTTACAAACTTTGCCTCCTTGTGGAGGTGGTGAAGGAAGATGTACTTGATTTTCTTCTGTGATAGACGCTTCTAAGCATATTGAAGCCCAGTTCCTCTCAAACTACAGTGTTTGTCTGAGGAATGTGAAGGGAGTATTGCCTGATGATGCCATGTTTTCACCTTTGGGAAATCTATTCCAAGGCTCTCTGTAAATCGGTCGCAGAGATTCATCTCTGCCTCCCTTTTCAGATCGACATTATACTCCTCTACCATTACCTCTGCTGATATGTTTCAGTACTGGTTTGGCTGTCCGCTTTATGTGGATGGATGTCTTCTCGTTAGTATATATCATTTTTTAAGACACTCTCAACTATGTTTGGTACTTTATCTTATAAAGCTTTAAATGTACATTGTATATATTTGCCATGAGTCAGGTCTGTGTATTTCTCTTTGCAGTCTAACAGTTTCAACATGGAAATAATGTTTATAGGAGTTTATAGACTTGCCTGGGGTTCCAGATTAATTGTAAACTTGGAGTCTGTTTTTTTTCCACATTTTCTTGGGCTTAGACTCGCAATGACGCAGAATGTTTCTTTTTATTGCGACATTTTTGTTGCAATTTTTTTGCCTCAAAGTCGCCCCTGTCGTAACACGAGTTGCGTTTGCAAGTTTTTTGGTGCGAAGTTGCACCAGATATGATGCGAGTCGCTCCATTTCACTTGTTTGGCGACAAAAGTTTTTTTCTGTATTTGCACCTTTCTTGGCATCAAAATTTGTTATATTAAGTCTCTCCTTCATTTGCTCTCTGCTCTCATTTGTTCTTTAAGGGCTAGGTTGCTTGCTTTTGCTTTTTTACCTTATTAATTTTATCATAAGCATTTTTTCCCATTCCTGAAACTATTGCTTTGAGGAAATTGGATATTTTGTTTAAATGTTATTTTTCTTTTCTGATACATTTTGCAAGATGTTTCAGACTGATCCTGCCTCTGATGTTACTGTAGGAACCAAGCTGCCTGAAAACAAATCTACCCAAGCTAAGTGTGTATGTTGTAAATTAGCTGAACTTACTTCTTCAGCTCAAATATGTGGCACTTGCTATGAGAAATTATTACATGCTGATAATGTTTCTATAAGTACAAATACATCTACTGTTAAGCCTTCACAGTCTAATCATGTACATGATATTCCTGTAGATATAAAAGATTATATTGCTACAGCCATTAAAAAGGCTATGACTGTTATTCTGCATAAATAAAAAGAGAGAAGCGCTCAACCTGGAAACGAACAATAGCATAATAGCTTGTTCTATGGCTAGTTACCACCCAAGAAGCAGCCTCTTTTTGCTCAACATTTGCCTTTCACAGAGAAAAACTTTCCTGAAGCATATCAGTCTGATCCTGACTTCACAGTACAGTCCAACCCCGAAATACCAGGCAATTCTTCTCTGAACAAGAGAAACAGCAAAACCCCAGACGTACGTTTCGGCCTATTGTGGGCCTCGTCAGTGAGGTGCAGCCATATCCCTCTAGGCACACTGAGCAACGGGTCCACATCTGGATTCCCGCATCACACTTAAGGAGACTTCCCAAAATGTCATAATTTGCATAAATTAAAGGAGAGAAGCGCTCAACCTGGAAACGAACAATAGCATAATAGCTTGTTCTATGGCTAGTTACCACCCAAGAAGCAGCCTCTTTTTGCTCAACATGTGCCTTTCACAGAGAAAAACTTTCCTGAAGCATATCAGTCTGATCCTGACTTCACAGTACAGTCCAGCCCCGAAATACCAGGCAATTCTTCTCTGAACAAGAGAAACAGCAAAACCCCAGACGTACGTTTCGGCCTATTGTGGGCCTCGTCAGTGAGGTGCAGCCATATCCCTCTAGGCACACTGAGCAACGGGTCCACGTCTGGATTCCCGCATCACACTTAGGGAGACTTCCCAAAATGTCATAATTTGCATAAATAAAAAGAGAGAAGCGCTCAACCTGGAAACGAACAATAGCATAATAGCTTGTTCTATGGCTAGTTACCACCCAAGAAGCAGCCTCTTTTTGCTCAACATGTGCCTTTCACAGAGAAAAACTTTCCTGAAGCATATCAGTCTGATCCTGACTTCACAGTACAGTCCAGCCCCGAAATACCAGGCAATTCTTCTCTGAACAAGAGAAACAACAAAACCCCAGAAGTACGTTTCGGCCTATTGTGGGCCTCGTCAGTGAGGTGCAGCCATATCCCTCTAGGCACACTGAGCAACGGGTCCACATCTGGATTCCCGCATCACACTTAGGGAGACTTCCCAAAATGTCATAATTTGCATAAATTAAAGGAGAGAAGCGCTCAACCTGGAAACGAACAATAGCATAATAGCTTGTTCTATGGCTAGTTACCACCCAAGAAGCAGCCTCTTTTTGCTCAACATGTGCCTTTCACAGAGAAAAACTTTCCTGAAGCATATCAGTCTGATCCTGACTTCACAGTACAGTCCAGCCCCGAAATACCAGGCAATTCTTCTCTGAACAAGAGAAACAGCAAAACCCCAGACGTACGTTTCGGCCTATTGTGGGCCTCGTCAGTGAGGTGCAGCCATATCCCTCTAGGCACACTGAGCAACGGGTCCACGTCTGGATTCCCGCATCACACTTAGGGAGACTTCCCAAAATGTCATAATTTGCATAAATAAAAAGAGAGAAGCGCTCAACCTGGAAACGAACAATAGCATTTTATAGCTTGTTCTATGGCTAGTTACCACCCAAGAAGCAGCCTCTTTTTGCTCAACATGTGCCTTTCACAGAGAAAAACTTTCCTGAAGCATATCAGTCTGATCCTGACTTCACAGTACAGTCCAGCCCCGAAATACCAGGCAATTCTTCTCTGAACAAGAGAAACAACAAAACCCCAGAAGTACGTTTCGGCCTATTGTGGGCCTCGTCAGTGAGGTGCAGCCATATCCCTCTAGGCACACTGAGCAACGGGTCCATGTCTGGATTCCCGCATCACACTTAGGGAGACTTCCCAAAATGTCATAATTTGCATAAATAAAAAGAGAGAAGCGCTCAACCTGGAAACGAACAATAGCATAATAGCTTGTTCTATGGCTAGTTACCACCCAAGAAGCAGCCTCTTTTTGCTCAACATGTGCCTTTCACAGAGAAAAACTTTCCTGAAGCATATCAGTCTGATCCTGACTTCACAGTACAGTCCAGCCCCGAAATACCAGGCAATTCTTCTCTGAACAAGAGAAACAGCAAAACCCCAGATGTACGTTTCGGCCTATTGTGGGCCTCGTCAGTGAGGTGCAGCCATATCCCTCTAGGCACACTGAGCAACGGGTCCACGTCTGGATTCCCGCATCACACTTAGGGAGACTTCCCAAAATGTCATAATTTGCATAAATAAAAAGAGAGAAGCGCTCAACCTGGAAACGAACAATAGCATAATAGCTTGTTCTATGGCTAGTTACCACCCAAGAAGCAGCCTCTTTTTGCTCAACATGTGCCTTTCACAGAGAAAAACTTTCCTGAAGCATATCAGTCTGATCCTGACTTCACAGTACAGTCCAGCCCCGAAATACCAGGCAATTCTTCTCTGAACAAGAGAAACAGCAAAACCCCAGATGTACGTTTCGGCCTATTGTGGGCCTCGTCAGTGAGGTGCAGCCATATCCCTCTAGGCACACTGAGCAACGGGTCCACGTCTGGATTCCCGCATCACACTTAGGGAGACTTCCCAAAATGTCATAATTTGCATAAATAAAAAGAGAGAAGCGCTCAACCTGGAAACGAACAATAGCATAATAGCTTGTTCTATGGCTAGTTACCACCCAAGAAGCAGCCTCTTTTTGCTCAACATGTGCCTTTCACAGAGAAAAACTTTCCTGAAGCATATCAGTCTGATCCTGACTTCACAGTACAGTCCAGCCCCGAAATACCAGGCAATTCTTCTCTGAACAAGAGAAACACCAAAACCCCAGACGTACGTTTCGTAATTCTTTTATTAGAAAAATAATCATATATGCATATATACAAAATAAAATCATAATAACAAATGCAAACAAAATAACTCTTGTTACAAAACTGAAATATTGACCCAAATTTTTGTCATCAGAAAAAAATCAAAATGCAATTAAACTTAAATAATCACACAAAATAAAATTAATATTTCAAATACAGACAAAAACAAACTGGAGGAAAAAAAAATCTAATTCCCCATATCGCCTCCTATCAAAAGAAAAATACAAAAACAACTTCCCACGGATCATACCCACACAATTACCTACAGTAACTACCTCTTTCTTAAAAATCAAAATATTACGCACATCCCACAACACCTCCTTCACACAACATGCCAACAACCATATCAATCTTGCTTTCTCCTTTTCCACACCATTTCCACACAAACCATACATCATCATATTAAAAGTAAAAAACTGCACTCCAGTCAAACCCTTAATCATCCTTTTCAAACTTCTCCAAACATCCCTAGCATACTCACAATTCCAAAACAAATGAATAACACTCTCGCTTTGAAAACAAACATCTCTAGGACATACTTCTGAAGCCACTAAACGATGCATTCTCTGAAAATCCCTTGTTGGCAAACACTTATGCACACTCATCCAACTAATATCTTTCTGCCTATTCATCAAATACTTATTACACACATTTTTCCATACCAACACACATTCATTTTCAGTCAAACCCCCAATCAACTCAAGACCTTCCTTCTTCTCCAATATTTTCAACACCATTCTGTTTGCACACCACATCTCCCTACTAACATTCTCCAAACGATATTTTTTAATCCAACATTCCACCCTTACATAAAACCACAGAACAGCAAAACATACCGGTTTCTTTCTATCAATCTCAAATAAACCATATCGTCTTAAAACATTTCCACAAGCATACTTTACCATACAACCAGCCATGCTATCCTTACCACTCAGAACCACACACCTACTAACATATTTCACAGCCAAAAATCTCTCCACATTTGGAAAACCCTTACCACCAACATTCTTACTCTTAACAACAACATCTCTTTTCAAACGCTCCATACCAGAACTCCAGAAAAATGAAAACAACACTCTCAAAATTCTCCGAAAAATCCTCTCAGGTGGCGGAAAAACTAACGCCAAATATAACATAATAGGGATCAAAACAGATTTAATAACTAACATTTTTCCTTCCAAAGATAAAGTCCTTAAAGACCAAAACTGAAGTTTTCTACTCACTTTATCAAAAACATTCTCCCAACTTTCCAAGCCTTTCAAATCCACATCAAATTTTACACCCAACACCTCAATTGCACCTTCAGTCACAGGCCATCCACAGGAATCAATCTCCCTATCATTACCAAAAACTTTAACTTTACACTTATTCCAATTAACTCTGAAACCACTTGCCATACTAAAACATTCAACTAAAGTTTTCACCCTCCTCAAACCAGCCTGAGTCTCACATACCACACTCACATCATCCATATACCCAATCACTTTTAAACACCTTCCATTACTACCAGGAACACTCATACCTCTAACTAATTTATCCTTCCTCAAACTAGTTAATAATGGCTCAATGACACATACAAATAACACAGGAGACAAAGGACATCCTTGACGCACTCCAGATTTAACACAAAATTCCTCAGTCAAAAAACCATTAACCTGGACTTGACTCAAAATATCACTATACAAACATTTAAACCATCCAATAATCTTACCAGAAAAACCTAAGCGTTCTAAAACATGAAACATAAAATCATGCTCTACCCTATCATACGCTTTTTCAAAATCCACAATAGCAACAGCAACAGACCTCATCCTCTCCCTCACATACCACAGTACATCACGTAGTAACAACAAACTTTCAGAAATCTGACGCCCAGGAACAGCACACACTTGCTCTTCACCCACAACCTTAACAATAACTCCACGCATTCTATTTGCCAACACCTTTGCAATAACCTTATAGTCAACATTCAACAACGTAATCAGCCTCCAATTCCTTAAATCTCTCTTATCACCCTTTTTAAATAACAAAACAATCAAACCTTTCCTCATTGAAACAGGCAAAACATTCATTCTAAAAACAAACTTACAAACATCCAACATATCCACCCCAATCAAATTCCAAAAACAAGTATAAAATTCAACAGGCAAACCATCACAACCAGGTACCTTCCCATTCTTAAAACTCCTAACAACCTCTGCAATCTCATCCAAACTTAGATCCCTTTCTAACAAATCATTATCATATTTTTCCAACTTAACCTCAATGTTTTCCAACAACTCATTTTCCAATAAAACATCTCTTGTTTTTTCTTTATACAGCTCACTGTAAAACTCATGAACTTCACGCAAAACACCATCCGTACCATTAACTTCACACTCAACCTTATCAAAAACACTAACAAAACCAGTTTTTCCTTCAAAAGCTTTTTAAAAAAATATTTACTACAAGACTCATCCTTTTCCATTTTCTCCAATCTTGCCATAAAAACAATTTTCTTTCCTTTTTCATACATACACTTTTTAATTATCTTTCTTGCTTCAGCAATTTCCTCATGCACATCAATACCACAATTTCTCAATTCATACAAATACAACAACCTCAGATACCATTTATCATACAACTCCCTTTCCATTCTCACAGCCTTTCTTAATAAAAAACCTCTTTATTTCCACCTTCAACCATTCCCACCACATAAGCACATTACTAAAATCACATTTTCTTTCACGCCACCTTTCATACATCCAAACAAACTGACGCTTAAACTTCTCATCTTCTAACAAATCCACATTCAGTTTCCAAACACCCTTACCATACTTGATCTTCAAATCACAATTCACCTTACACATTAAAAGGGCATGATCCGTAAAGGGCATCCGCTTTAAAGAAAAATCATCAACACATAAAAATTTAGATAAAAAACAAAAATCAATTCGAGATTTTATCCCACCACTATCACTAAAGAAAGTAAAACCCTCCCCTGAAAAAGAAACAGACCCGAAGGCATCCTTCAAACCGAAAGATGTAAGCAAATCAAGTAAAAACTTCCCTGAGCTATCCACCCTATAATCACTCCCACCCTCTCTGTCCCCATTCTTAATAATACAATTAAAATCCCCAACCAAAAAAGTTGGCTCTCAGCCTGGCAGAAAAAACTTTAAAGTTTCAAAATTAAGCAAACGTTCTACCCTATTTGGAGAAGCATATATATTAAACAAACGAAAAACAGTCCCACAAAAACTAAAACTAACCAAAAGTACCCGACCTGGGACAATATGAACTACATTAAGGATAGAAAAACTAAACCCCTTAAACAAAACTCTCACCCCCCCCCATTCCTATCAGAAGAACAAGACCATACTTTAGGACCATATTCCCAGTCAGCACATTTAGGATGTTCAGAGAGACCACATTCCTGCAAACAAAAAATATTAGCAGAACATACAGATAATAATTTAAAAATTGCAGCTCTCCTTGCTATAGTTGTCATACACCTGACATTAAGGGAATAAATGGTCAGAGACATCACAAAAATAAATTAAAGAAAAACAAAAAAAGAAATAACATCAGGACTTCTTCTTTCCTTTCTTTTTCTTAGGACTCCAAGGAGATCCTTTAAATCTGCCTCTGTGACGTTCTGACCTCCTAGGCTCCCCCTTGTCAGCCTCATAACCAGTAACTTCAGCAAGTTGGTTCACATCTCTTTTATCTAGATAACCAACAGAAGAGGCATCAGAAAAGTCACCTATACACTGGCTTGAGTCAGAAGGAACGTCTTTAGTAGAGACAGAAGGAAACTCTGAAATTAAAGAGTCAGCATCACTTGTAGTATCTGGATCTGCACCCTTAACTACTGGAAGATTCAAATCAGGACTCTCCCATCCATCAGAATCTGCATCTATTTTTCTCTTGGAGGCAGATTTTTTCCCTTCAGTGTCCATATCCTCCTCAGAACTAGAGGACACAACAGCAGACCAATCAATGTTCTCCCCTTCACCAAGAACAGCATTAGGAGCAGCATCACAAGATGACTCAGTGAAGGAAAAATTCTCTGTCACAGGAACAGCAACAGTATCATCCACAGAATTGGGCAACAGGGCTTCAAGAAAATCTGAAGCAGCTATCACATTAGATGTAGCAAGATCCACTTCCTGAAGATGAGATTGGGCTTCCTCCACCTTCTCAGCCACAGGAACCACCACAGGAGCATCAGACACCTCTCCGACAGGGACCCCAAATGCAGATTTCTTGCATAAAAGAGGTAATATAGAGTTCAATGCCTCATCAGAGACCTCCTCCTCATTCACAGATGGCTCAGCTGCAACTGAAGATGTTTTTTTTGCAACATCAGCATAGGAAGGCTTCACTCTATCAAGCCCCTGAAACATCTTCAAAGGACACATCCTGCACAGATGACTTGAAGAACCACACAGGTCACAGGTCCGGCGTTTACTACAGTGGGCAACAAGATGATCCTCCTCACCGCAATTTCGACATCTGGCACCTGGGCAATTTTCAGCAATGTGACCAAACAGGTTGCAACTACGGCAAAAAAGAGGCATGTCATCATAGTATAGGAAACCTCTATTTCCACCAATGGCAAAAGTCTGTGGAGGGTGTTTCTTTCCACCAATACCTAATTCATCAGGCACAAACCGCACCCAGAACCTGCGCTTTCCATTGAAAGTCCCAAACTGATTCTTCAGCTTGCTACCTCCTTGAACATCATCAAAGTAGCGACAAAGAAACAGACGAATTTCCACATCAGTGACCCAAGGGTTGTACATATGTACTGTCACCGGGATTCTTCTCTCCCTCTGCACACAGGCAACAAATTTCATGCCAACCAACTCTGGAGCAGCAGCCATATCAATAGTCCGTTGATAGCAGGTCTGTAAATAATGCTCATCGGTGAAAGCCACATCAAAAATCCCTCTTGAAGGGAATGACTGAACACAATGCAAACTTGCTCTTGGCATCTTCAAAACACCCTCCAAAACCATCTGCTGGACATGAGCCAAACCAATCTTCTCTCGAAAGTCCTCAGAGATCAACACCCGAAGTGTATGGGGAACATTTGGCACATTGGTAGCCATATTTGCCCTATTGCCTCTTTAGGCTGGATTTCAGAGCGCCCCCCCAAAAGAAGCATGTGGCTGAAGTCCAGGGACGATGCAACAAGGCCAAGGGGACGGCCCTACTACCCAGTTGCTCTACGCCTAAGGAGTAGCCACCCCTCCAATAGCAGCAGGAGCCCAAACCCCAAAGGGAAAGGACCCCAGGCTGAAGGAGCAGGTCTCCAGGCAGCAAACCAAGACCAAGCACAGAAAACTGCACTTGATCCAAGCCAAAGGCCCGAGAAGCAACCTCAGCTGATCATTTCGGCCTATTGTGGGCCTCGTCAGTGAGGTGCAGCCATATCCCTCTAGGCACACTGAGCAACGGGTCCACGTCTGGATTCCCGCATCACACTTAGGGAGACTTCCCAAAATGTCATAATTTGCATAAATAAAAAGAGAGAAGCGCTCAACTTGGAAACGAACAATAGCATAATAGCTTGTTCTATGGCTAGTTGCCACCCAAGAAGCAGCCTCTTTTTGCTCAACATGTGCCTTTCACAGAGAAAAACTTTCCTGAAGCATATCAGTCTGATCCTGACTTCACAGTACAGTACAGCCCCGAAATACCAGGCAATTCTTCTCTGAACAAGAGAAACAGCAAAACCCCAGACGTACGTTTCGGCCTATTGTGGGCCTCGTCAGTGAGGTGCAGCCATATCCCTCTAGGCACACTGAGCAACGGGTCCACGTCTGGATTTCCGCATCACACTTAGGGAGACTTCCCAAAATGTCATAATTTGCATAAATAAAAAGAGAGAAGCGCTCAACCTGGAAACGAACAATAGCATAATAGCTTGTTCTATGGCTAGTTACCACCCAAGAAGCAGCCTCTTTTTGCTCAACATGTGCCTTTCACAGAGAAAAACTTTCCTGAAGCATATCAGTCTGATCCTGACTTCACAGTACAGTCCAGCCCCGAAATACCAGGCAATTCTTCTCTGAACAAGAGAAACAGCAAAACCCCAGACGTACGTTTCGGCCTATTGTGGGCCTCGTCAGTGAGGTGCAGCCATATCCCTCTAGGCACACTGAGCAACGGGTCCACGTCTGGATTCCCGCATCACACTTAGGGAGACTTCCCAAAATGTCATAATTTGCATAAATAAAAAGAGAGAAGCGCTCAACCTGGAAACGAACAATAGCATAATAGCTTGTTCTATGGCTAGTTACCACCCAAGAAGCAGCCTCTTTTTGCTCAACATGTGCCTTTCACAGAGAAAAACTTTCCTGAAGCATATCAGTCTGATCCTGACTTCACAGTACAGTCCAGCCCCGAAATACCAGGCAATCCTTCTCTGAACAAGAGAAACAGCAAAACCCCAGACGTACGTTTCGGCCTATTGTGGGCCTCGTCAGTGAGGTGCAGCCATATCCCTCTAGGCACACTGAGCAACGGGTCCACGTCTGGATTCCCGCATCACACTTAGGGAGACTTCCCAAAATGTCATAATTTGCATAAATAAAAAGAGAGAAGCGCTCAACCTGGAAACGAACAATAGCATAATAGCTTGTTCTATGGCTAGTTACCACCCAAGAAGCAGCCTCTTTTTGCTCAACATGTGCCTTTCACAGAGAAAAACTTTCCTGAAGCATATCAGTCTGATCCTGACTTCACAGTACAGTCCAGCCCCGAAATACCAGGCAATTCTTCTCTGAACAAGAGAAACAGCAAAACCCCAGACATACGTTTCGTAATTCTTTTATTAGAAAAATAATCATATATGCATATATACAAAATAAAATCATAATAACAAATGCAAACAAAATATCTCTTGTTACAAAACTGAAATATTGACCCAAATTTTTGTCATCAGAAAAAAAACAAAATGCAAACATTAAACTTAAATAATCACGCAAAATAAAATTAAACATATTTAAAATACAGACAAAAACAAACTGGAGGAAAAAAAAAAAAAAATTAAATAATCCAATCTTTCCACTTCTTTGTCTTCCAGATGCCTTCCGAATCTAATTCCCCATATCGCCTCCTATCAAAAGAAAAATACAAAAACAACTTCCCACGGATCATACCCACACAATTACCTACAGTAACTACCTCTTTCTTAAAAATCAAAATATTACGCACATCCCACAAAACCTCCTTCACACAACATGCCAACAACCATATCAATCTTGCTTTCTCCTTTTCCACACTATTTCCACACAAACCATACATCATCATATTAAAAGTAAAAAACTGCACTCCAGTCAAACCCTTAATCATCCTTTTCAAACTTCTCCAAACATCCCTAGCATACTCACAATTCCAAAACAAATGAATAACACTCTCGCTTTGAAAACAACCATCTCTAGGACATACTTCTGAAGCCACTAAACGATGCATTCTCTGAAAATCCCTTGTTGGCAAACACTTATGCACACTCATCCAACTAATATCTTTCTGCCTATTCATCAAATACTTATTACACACATTTTTCCATACCAACACACATTCATTTTCAGTCAAACCCCCAATCAACTCAAGACCTTCCTTCTTCTCCAACATTTTCAACACCATTCTGTTTGCACACCACATCTTCCTACTAACATTCTCCAAACCATATTTTTTAATCCAACATTCCACCCTTACATAAAACAACGGAACAGCAAAACATACCGGTTTCTTTCTATCAATCTCAAATAAACCATATTGTCTTAAAACATTTCCACAAGTATACTTTACCATACAACCAGCCATGCTATCCTTACCACTCAGAACCACACACCTACTAACATATTTCACAGCCAAAAATCTCTCCACATTTGGAAAACCCTTACCACCAACATTCTTACTCTTAACAACAACATCTCTTTTCAAACGCTCCATACCAGAACTCCAGAAAAAAGAAAACAACACTCTCTCCGAAAAATCCTCTCAGGTGGCGGAAAAACTAACGCCAAATATAACATAATAGGGATCAAAACCGATTTAATAACTAACATTTTTTCTTCCAAAGATAAAGTCCTTAAAGACCAAAACTGAAGTTTTCTACTCACTTTATCAAAAACATTCTCCCAACTTTCCAAGCCTTTCAAATCCACATCAAATTTCATACCCAACACCTCAATTGCACCTTCAGTCACAGGCCATCCACAAGAATCAATCTCCCTATCATTACCAAAAACTTTAACTTTACACTTATTCCAATTAACTCTGAAACCACTTGCCATACAAAAACATTCAACTAAAGTTTTCACCCTCCTCAAACCAGCCTGAGTCTCACATACCACACTCACATCATCCATATACCCAATCACTTTTAAACACCTTCCATTACTACCAGGAACACTCACATCTCTAACTAATTTATCCTTCCTCAAACTAGTTAATAATGGCTCAATGACACATGCAAATAACACAGGAGACAAAGGGCATCCTTGACGCACTCCAGATTTAACACAAAATTCCTCAGTCAAAAAACCATTCACCTGAACTTGACTCACAATATCACTATACAAACATTTAAACCATCCAATAATCTTACCAGAAAAACCTAAACGTTCTAAAACATGAAACATAAAATCATGCACTACCCTATCATACGCTTTTTCAAAATCCACAATAGCAACAGCAACAGACCTCATCCTCTCCCTCACATACCACAGTACATCACGTAGTAACAACAAACTTTCAGAAATCTGACGCCCAGGAACAGCACACACTTGCTCTTCACCCACAACCTTACCAATCACTCCACACATTCTATTTGCCAACACCTTAGCAATAACCTTATAGTCAACATTCAACAACGTAATCGGCCTCCAATTCCTCAAATCTCTCTTATCACCCTTTTTAAATAACAAAACAAATCAAACCTTTCCTCATTGAAACAGGCAAAACATTCATTCTAAAAACAAACTTACAAACATCCAACATATCAACCCCAATCAAATTCCAAAAACAAGTATAAAATTCAACAGGCAAACCATCACAACCAGGTACCTTCCCATTCTTAAAACTCCTAACAACCTCTGCAATCTCATCCAAACTTAGATCCCTTTCTAACAAATCGTTATCATATTTTTCCAACTTAATCTCAATGTTTTCCAACAACTCATTTTCCAATAAAACATCTCTTGTTTTTTCTTTATACAGCTCACTGTAAAACTCATGAACTTCACGCAAAACACCATCCGTACCATTAACTTCACACTCAACCTTATCAAAAACACTAACAAAAGCAGTCTTTCCTTCAAAAGCTTTCTTAAAAAAATATTTACTACAAGACTCATCCTTTTCCATTTTCTCCAATCTTGCCATAAAAACAATTTTCTTTCCTTTTTCATGCATACACTTTTTAATTATCTTTCTTGCTTCAGCAATTTCCTCATGCACATCAATACCACAATTTCTCAATTCATACAAATACAACAACCTCAGATACCATTTATCATACAACTCCCTTTCCATTCTAGCTTTCTCACAGCCTTTCTTAATAAAAAAACCTCTTTATTTCCACCTTCAACCATTCCCACCACATAAGCACATTACTAAAATCACATTTTCTTTCACGCCACCTTTCATACATCCAAACAAACTGACGCTTAAACTTCTCATCTTCTAACAAATCCACATTCAGTTTCCAAACACCCTTACCATACTTGATCTTCAAATCACAATTCACCTTACACATCAAAAGGGCATGATCCGTAAAGGGCATCCGCTTTAAAGAAAAATTATCAACACATAAAAATTTAGATAAAAAACAAAAATCAATTTGAGATTTTATCCCACCACTATAACTAAAGAAAGTAAAACCCTCCCCTGAAAAAGAAACAGACCCAAAGGCATCCTTCAAACCGAAAGATTTAAGCAAATCAAGTAAAAACTTCCCTGAGCTATCCACCCTACAATCACTCCCACCCTCTCTGTCCCCATTCTTAATAATACAATTAAAATCCCCAACCAAAAAAGTTGGCTCTCGACCTGGCAGAAAAAACTTTAAAGTTTCAAAATTAAGCAAACGTTCTACCCTATTTGGAGAAGAATATACATTAAACAAACGAAAAACAGTCCCACAAAAACTAAAACTAACCAAAAGTACCCGACCTGGGACAATATGAACTACATTAAAGGGACAGTTTACTCAAAAAATTTCTCCCCTTTAATTTGTTCCCAATGATCCACTTTACCTGCTGGAGTGTATTAAATTTTTTACAAGTAGCTCCTTTACCCTTATATTGGCATTTGAAATTGTTAATTTAGCATGTGGTATCCCCACCTATTCTGAAAGTTTGTGGCCGCGCGTACCAGCTATAGATAAGCTTTGTAAACACAGCCAGCAGAAGAAATTACACTCCCAGTGTGATAAAGCAGAGATAAGGTAATAAAATGTTGATTTTCCATTGTTCTCTCAAAGTATTGGTGATTGTTTTAAGGACAGATATAAGATAAAGAAGCAGGTATATGTGCACAATGTGATACAGTAATGAGATCTGATTATACCTACAAGCTCAACCCATTTTATTAGGTTGTGGCTTCAAAACACAAAATCAGAGCTTTAATATACAGAAATAAACCTTAAAAAGCTAATTTGCATACATTTTTTACTCTGCAGTTGGTAAAAAAAGCAATTGTAAACACATTAAGGGAAAAACTATTTTACAGTATACTGTCCCTTTAAGTATAGAAAAACTAAACCCCTTAAACAAAACTCCCACCCCCCCATTCCTATCAGAAGAACAAGACCATACTTTAGGACCATATTCCCAGTCAGCACATTTAGGATGTTCAGAGAGACCACATTCCTGCAAACAAAAAATATTAGCAGAACATACAGAAAATAATTAAAAAATTGCAGCTCTCCTTGCTATAGTTGTCATACACTTGACATTAAGGGAAGAAATGGTCAGAAACATCACAAAAATAAATTAAAGAAAAACAAAAAAAGAAATAACATCAGGACTTCTTCTTTCCTTTCTTTTTCTTAGGACTCAAAGGAGATCCTTTAAATCTGCCTCTGTGACGTTCCGACCTCCTAGGCTCCCCCTTGCCAGCCTCATAACCAGTAACTTCAGCAAGTTGTTTCACATCTCTTTTATCTAGATAACCAACAGAAGAGGCATCAGAAAAGTCACCTATACACTGGCTTGAGTCAGTAGGAACGTCTTTAGTAGAGACAGAAGGAAACTCTGAAATTAAAGAGTCAGCATCACTTGTAGTATCTGGATCTGCACCCTTAACTACTGGAAGATTCAAATCAGGACTCTCCCATCCATCAGAATCCGCATCTATTTTTCGCTTGGAGGCAGATTTTTTCCCTTCAGTGTCCATATCCTCCTCAGAACTAGAGGACACAACAGCAGACCAATCAATGTTCTCCCCTTCACCAAGAACAGCATCAGGAGCAGCATCACAAGATGACTCAGTGAAGGAAAAATTCTCTGTCCCAGGAACAGCAACAGTATCATCCACAGAATTGGGCAACAGGGCTTCAAGAACATCTGAAGCAGCTATCATATTAGATGTAGCAAGATCCACCTCCTGAAGATGAGATTGGGCTTCCTCTACCTTCTCAGCCACAGGAACCACCACAGGAGCATCAGACACCTCTCCGACAGGGACCCCAACTGCAGATTTCTTACACAAAAGAGGTAATATAGAGTTCAATGCCTCATCAGAGACCTCCTCCTCATTCACAGATGGCTCAACTGCAACTGAAGATGTTTTTTTTGCAACATCAGCATAGGAAGGTTTCACTCTATCAAGCTCCTGAAACATCATCAAAGGACACATCCTGCACAGATGACTTGAAGAACCACACAGGTCACAGGTCCGGCGTTTACTACAGTGGGCAACAAGATGATCCTCCTCACCGCAATTTCGACATCTGGCACCTGGGCAATTTTCAGCAATGTGACCAAACAGGTTGCAACTACGGCAAAAAAGAGGCATGTCATCATAGTATAGGAAACCTCTATTTCCACCAATGGCGAAAGTCTGTGGAGGGTGTTTCTTTCCACCAATACCTAATTCATCTGGCACAAACCACACCCAGAACCTGCGCTTTCCATTGAAAGTGAAAAAAAGAGAGTCCCAACTAGTCTTTAAACAGTTGCCCGCTATGCTTAAAGGCCGGAAAGCAAGCTTTCATATATTACCCTCTGGAATGTATCAAGATATCCATTAAGTCTCTGCATTCATTTATGTAAATCTGTATTCTATTATAATTTATATACTGTCATCCATTTTCCTCCTTATAAAGCAAATGCCTGTCCAATAACTTCAGCGTGTTAGCTTACAAACAATCTGTTTAAGAGTGATAAAATCAGTGTAACCGCCCAACAATCACTGGAGCAAAGTGTATAAGCGAACAGTCTCTTCTCTATATTGCCACTTGTTGTTACACTCACTTACAGCATTTCCCAAATGCACATAACATAATGGAGTAAATTAACAACCTTTCTCACCAGCTTGGAAAGTGTGCTCTCCCAGGCTCCAGCCTGTCCACTATCGCGGATCGAGCGCTCCACAAGCCAGGCTTCTCCTTCGGCAGTAATTCCAGTTCGTGTGTCGTCCGTGTGTCCAATGGGCTGCTCAGCAAGTGATGTATTCAGCGCGTCACTCACTCTGTCGGTCCAATGGCTGCTCAGTAAGAAACTGTATTAGTATGTCATTGGCTGGAAAACAAACTTAGGCGTATTAGCAGAGTGCAATGACAGCCCAGGATTCCGTCTCCATATGTGATACTCCGTCTGTTAGTTGGAAACTTCAAATCATATACATTTGCCCCAGGAAAAAATATGTAATAAATTTGTATATAATAGGGCTCCGCTATACACGCTCAGGCAGAGGATAAGGATATTTCAAAAGAAAAAAGTATACAATTTTATATCGGCATATCCAAGGAGGGTAAACTCACTTGCTCCTCACAGAGGGTAATTCCGGCAGGCTTTGCAGACGGTGCTGGCTTGTGGTAATAGTTGCAAGTCAAACAAAAAAAGGAACATGCCAGGCACCCAAAAATTAATTAGTATAAAAATTTGCACTTTATTGGTATTCCATTAAAAATATTGATACAAAAAGAAAGAGAAAATGTGGGGGAACCCCCAAAAAAGCAGACTAACGCGTTTCGGCTAGGAGAGCCGTACTCATAGTCCATAAAACAGCTAGTGACTCACTGGTTTAAATACCTAGTGTTCAAATGCAATTGGTTGGTCATTTAATTGTAATTTAAAGGTATATCACCTCCAGTGACTAAAGTGATATTGTGATCTTTTTTAGATAAATAATATCATCAAATCATCCCTTATAATTACAATGAATGACCGATTGGGGGCAAAGATTGATTCATATATCAAAACCTTTGTCAACAGTAATATTTTCACAAGAACATTGGTTAGGTGATTTAGCATTCCAAACTATCCAAATGTACTGTTAATAAATAGATCAATAAGATGCACTTGGAAAAAATTCTCTAATTAGAAAAATTAGTACGTAATGACACCAAGTCAAACTATACATTAATACAGATGATACAACACCACATAGCTTTTCCCACGTGACACTATGTCTTCATGAGCCTATGACAAGAGCCATTTTTCAAAACTTCAAATTAAATAATAATAATCAAGGCCATTGTAAAGTAAAATATCAAGTAACCAAGCTTAAAACAGAAGTATGTTGATTGATAAGTATACTGCTATGATTGAATCTAAAGTTGGAATCAGCACTTATGTTGTTAGTCATAGAGGTGATCAATCATAAATGCAAATAATTCAGCTCCCAAATTATCCCAGACCAGGGGGATGCAGTTATTATCATAACTAAACCTAGTTGTGGCGAATGTTTGTTACTGTAGTAGGGGTATCCTAAATAATTACAAATGAGCCTATGACTAGAGGAATTTCTAATGAAATTGTTAGGCTTAATTTATTTCATTTAAAAAGAAAAATAAGTAGTTAAAAGGGAATCCCTTTACCTTACATTAATATTCCCTAACACCTAGCTAATCCAACAAGTATGGGAATATCTTCAGTAACTAAAATTGAGCCCATGACTAGAGGACAATATACTGAAATGAGTTGATGAATTTATACAAGTGCTAGTGAGTTTGAGATATGACTTCCATCTCACAAGACCAAGTTAAACATCCTACTTTAAAGATACTGACTGACACAAAAACCCATTTCAAAAGCTCAAGACCAGTAATTGATGAAATCGTATTCCGAATTCAGGCCCCAAGGTCTCTTGGTTTGGAGCCTAAAGATCCAATACATTTCTTGTCTTGACAAACTCTTGTGCCTGTTCCTTGCTTCCCCTCCATATAAATAGTATATCGTCTATATAGCGAATATATAGTCTAATTTTCGATCTAAAGGGGTTCCCAGCCGCATAGACGTGAGACCGCTCCCACCAACCCATAAATAGGTTGGCGTAAGTGGGAGCAAACTTTGCTCCCATAGCGGTCCCATGTCTCTGCAGGTAGAATTCACCCTCAAATCGAAAATAGTTGTGGGTCAATAGGAAATGTGTGACATCTAGAACAAACGTACTGAATGAGTCACTGTAGGTAAGAGCAGTACCACATTGGTAACCCATTTTGTACAGAAACACAATAAAGATTGTCATTCACTTAAATGGATGATAATCGAAAAAGTTCAACATCAAAAGAGAGGAGGGGACCGTTTTGAGGTCTTGTCAAGACAAGAAATGTATTGGATCTTTAGGCTCCAAACCAAGAGACCTTGGGGCCTGAATTCGGAATACGATTTCATCAATTACTAGTCTTGAGCTTTTGAAATGGGTTTTTGTGTCAGTCAGTATCTTTAAAGTAGGATATTTAACTTGGCCTTGTGAGATGGAAGTCATATCTCAAACTCACTAGCACTTGTATAAATTCATCAACTCATTTCAGTATTTTGTCCTCTAGTCATGGGCTCAATTTTAGTTACTGAAGATATTCCCATACTTGGTGGATTAGCTAGGTGTTAGGGAATATTAATGTAAGGTAAAGGGATTCACTTTTAACTACTTATTTTTCATTGTAAATGAAATAAATTAAGCCTAACAATTTCATTAGAAATTCCTCTAGTCATAGGCTCATTTGTAATTATTTAGGATACCCCTACTACAGTAACAAACATTCACCACAACTAGGTTTAGTTATGATAATAACTGCATCCCCCTGGTCTGGGATAATTTGGGAGTTGAATTCTTTGCATTTATGATTGATCACCTCTATGACTAACAACATAAGTGCTGATTCCAACTTTAGATTCAATCATAGCAGTATACTTATCAATCAACATACTTCTGTTTTAAGCTTGGTTACTTGATATTTTACTTTACAATGGCCTTGATTATTATTATTTAATTTGAAGTTTTGAAAAATGGCTCTTGTCATAGGCTCATGAAGACATAGTGTCACGTGGGAAAAGCTATGTGGTGTTGTATCATCTGTATTAATGTATAGTTTGACTTGGTGTCATTACGTACTAATTTTTCTAATTAGAGAATTTTTTCCAAGTGCATCTTATTGATCTATTTATTAACAGTACATTTGGATAGTTTGGAATGCTAAATCACCTAACCAATGTTCTTGTGAAAATATTACTGTTGACAAAGGTTTTGATATATGAATCAATCTTTGCCCCCAATCGGTCATTCATTGTAATTATAAGGGATGATTTGATGATATTATTTATCTAAAAAAGATCACAATATCACTTTAGTCACTGGAGGTGATATACCTTTAAATTACAATTAAATGACCAACCAATTGCATTTGAACACTAGGTATTTAAACCAGTGAGTCACTAGCTGTTTTATGGACTATGAGTACGGCTCTCCTAGCCGAAACGCGTTAGTCTGCTTTTTTGGGGGTTCCCCCACATTTTCTCTTTCTTTTTGTATCAATATTTTTAATGGAATACCAATAAAGTGCAAATTTTTATACTAATTAATTTTTGGGTGCCTGGCATGTTCCTTTTTTTGTTTGACTTCCATTGAAAGTCCCAAACTGATTCTTCAGCTTGCTACCTCCTTGAACATCATCAAAGTAGCGACAAAGAAACAGACGAATTTCCACATCAGTGACCCAAGGGTTGTACATATGTACTGTCATCGGGATTCTTCTTTCCCTCTGCACACAGGCAACAAATTTCATGCCAACCAACTCTGGAGCAGCAGCCATATCAATAGTCCGTTGATAGCAGGTCTGTAAATAATGCTCATTGGTGAAAGCCACATCAAAAATCCCTCTTGAAGGGAATGACTGAACACAATGCAAGCTTGCTCTTGGCATCTTCAAAACACCCTCCAAAACCACCTGCTGGACATGAGCCAAACCAATCTTCTCTCGAAAGTCCTCAGAAATCAACACCCGAAGTGTATGGGGAACATTTGGCACATTGGTAGCCATATTTGCCCTATTGCCTCTTTAGGCTGGATTTCAGAGCGCCCCCCCAAAAGCAGCATGTGGCTGAAGTCCAGGGACGATGCCACAAGGCCAAGGGGACGGCCCTACTACCCAGTTGCTGTACGCCTAAGGAGTAGCCACCCCCCCAATAGCAGCAGGAGCCCAAACCCCAAAGGGAAAGGACTCCAGGCCGAAGGAGCAGGTCTCCAGGCAGAAGACCAAGTACAGAAAACTGCACTTGATCCAAGCCAAAGGCCCGAGAAGCAGCCTCAGATGATCATTTCGTCCTATTGTGGGCCTCGTCAGTGAGGTGCAGCCATATCCCTCTAGGCACACTGAGCAACGGGTCCATGTCTGGATTCCTTCATCACACTTAGGGAGACTTCCCAAAATGTCATAATTTGCATAAATAAAAAGAGAGAAGCGCTCAACCTGGAAACGAACAATAGCATAATAGCTTGTTCTATGGCTAGTTACCACCCAAGAAGCAGCCTCTTTTTGCTCAACATGTGCCTTTCACAGAGAAAAACTTTCCTGAAGCATATCAGTCTGATCCTGACTTCACAGTACAGTCCAGCCCCGAAATACCAGGCAATTCTTCTCTGAACAAGAGAAACAGCAAAACCCCAGACGTGGACCCGTTGCTCAGTGTGCCTAGAGGGATATGGCTGCACCTCACTGACGAGGCCCACAATAGGCCGAAACGTACGTCTGGGGTTTTGCTGTTTCTCTCGTTCAGAGAAGGATTGCCTGGTATTTGGGGGCTGGACTGTACTGTGAAGTCAGGATCAGACTGATATGCTTCAGGAAAGTTTTTCTCTGTGATAGGCACATGTTGAGCAAAAAGAGGCTGCTTCTTGGGTGGTAACAAGCCATAGAACAAGCTATTATGCTATTGTTCGTTTCCAGGTTGAGCGCTTCTCTCTTTTTATTTATGCAAATTATGACATTTTGGGAAGTCTCCCTAAGTGTGATGAGGGAATCCAGACGTGGATCCGTTGCTCAGTGTGCCTAGAGGGATATGGCTGCACCTCACTGACGAGGCCCACAATAGGCCGAAACGTACGTCTGGGGTTTTGCTGTTTCTCTTGTTCAGGGAAGGATTGCCTGGTATTTCGGGGCTGGACTGTACTGTGAAGTCAGGATCAGACTGATATGCTTCAGGAAAGTTTTTCTCTGTGAAAGGCACATGTTGAGCAAAAAGAGGCTGCTTCTTGGGTGGTAACTAGCCATAGAACAAGCTATTATGCTATTGTTCATTTCCAGGTTGAGCACTTCTCTCTTTTTATTTATGCAAATTATGACATTTTGGGAAGTCTCCCTAAGTGTGATGCGGGAATCCAGACGTGGACACGTTGCTCAGTGTGCCTAGAGGGATATGGCTGCACCTCACTGACGAGGCCCACAATAGGCCGAAACGTACGTCTGGGGTTTTGCTGTTTCGTTCAGAGAAGGATTGCCTGGTATTTCGGGGCTGGACTGTACTGTGAAGTCAGGATCAGACTGATATGCTTCAGGAAAGTTTTTCTCTGTGAAAGGCACATGTTGAGCAAAAAGAGGCTGCTTCTTGGGTGGTAACTAGCCATAGAACAAGCTATTATGCTATTGTTCGTTTCCAGGTTGAGCGCTTCTCTCTTTTTATTTATGCAAATTATGACATTTTGGGAAGTCTCCCTAAGTGTGATGCGGGAATCCAGACGTGGACCCGTTGCTCAGTGTGCCTAGAGGGATATGGCTGCACCTCACTGACGAGGCCCACAATAGGCCGAAACGTACGTCTGGGGTTTTGCTGTTTCTCTTGTTCAGAGAAGGATTGCCTGGTATTTCGGGGCTGGACTGTACTGTGAAGTCAAGATCAGACTGATATGCTTCAGGAAAGTTTTTCTCTGTGAAAGGCACATGTTGAGCAAAAAGAGGCTGCTTCTTGGGTGGTAACTAGCCATAGAACAAGCTATTATGCTATTGTTCGTTTCCAGGTTGAGCGCTTCTCTCTTTTTATTTATGCAAATTATGACATTTTGGGAAGTCTCCCTAAGTGTGATGCGGGAATCCAGACGTGGACCCGTTGCTCAGTGTGCCTAGAGGGATATGGCTGCACCTCACTGACGAGGCCCACAATAGGCCGATACGTACGTCTGGGGTTTTGCTGTTTCTCTCGTTCAGAGAAGGATTGCCTGGTATTTCGGGGCTGGACTGTACTGTGAAGTCAGGATCAGACTGATATGCTTCAGGAAAGTTTTTCTCTGTGAAAGGCACATGTTGAGCAAAAAGAGGCTGCTTCTTGGGTGGTAACTAGCCATAGAACAAGCTATTATGCTATTGTTCGTTTCCAGGTTGAGCGCTTCTCTCTTTTTATTTATGCAAATTATGACATTTTGGGAAGTCTCCCTAAGTGTGATGCGGGAATCCAGACGTGGACCCGTTGCTCAGTGTGCCTAGAGGGATATGGCTGCACCTCACTGACGAGGCCCACAATAGGCCGAAACGTACGTCTGGGGTTTTGCTGTTTCTCTCGTTCAGAGAAGGATTGCCTGGTATTTCGGGGCTGGACTGTACTGTGAAGTCAGGATCAGACTGATATGCTTCAGGAAAGTTTTGCTCTGTGAAAGGCACATGTTGAGCAAAAAGAGGCTGCTTCTTGGGTGGTAACTAGCCATAGAACAAGCTATTATGCTATTGTTCGTTTCCAGGTTGAGCGCTTCTCTCTTTTTATTTATGCAAATTATGACATTTTGGGAAGTGTCCCTAAGTGTGATGCGGGAATCCAGACGTGGACCCGTCGCTCAGTGTGCCTAGAGGGATATGGCTGCACCTCACTGACGAGGCCCACAATAGGCCGAAACGTACGTCTGGGGTTTTGCTGTTTCTCTCGTTCAGAGAAGGATTGCCTGGTATTTCGGGGCTGGACTGTACTGTGAAGTCAGGATCAGACTGATATGCTTCAGGAAAGTTTTTCTCTGTGAAAGGCACATGTTGAGCAAAAAGAGGCTGCTTCTTGGGTGGTAACTAGCCATAGAACAAGCTATTATGCTATTGTTCGTTTCCAGTTTGAGTGCTTCTCTCTTTTTATTTATGCAAATTATGACATTTTGGGAAGTCTCCCTAAGTGTGATGCGGGAATCCAGACGTGGACCCGTTGCTCAGTGTGCCTAGAGGGATATGGCTGCACCTCACTGACGAGGCCCACAATAGGCCGAAACCTACGTCTGGGGTTTTGCTGTTTCTCTCGTTCAGAGAAGGATTGCCTGGTATTTCGGGGCTGGACTGTACTGTGAAGTCAGGATCAGACTGATATGCTTCAGGAAAGTTTTTCTCTGTGAAAGGCACATGTTGAGCAAAAAGAGGCTGCTTCTTGGGTGGTAACTAGCCATAGAACAAGCTATTATGCTATTGTTCGTTTCCAGGTTGAGTGCTTCTCTCTTTTTATTTATGCAAATTATGACATTTTGGGAAGTCTCCTTAAGTGTGATGCGGGAATCCAGACGTGGACCCGTTGCTCAGTGTGCCTAGAGGGATATGGCTGCACCTCACTGACGAGGCCCACAATAGGCAGAAACGTACGTTTGGGGTTTTGCTGTTTCTCTCGTTCAGAGAAGGATTGCCTGGTATTTCGGGGCTGGACTGTACTGTGAAGTCAGGATCAGACTGATATGCTTCAGGAAAGTTTTTCTCTGTGAAAGGCACATGTTGAGCAAAAAGAGGCTGCTTCTTGGGTGGTAACTAGCCATAGAACAAGCTATTATGCTATTGTTCGTTTCCAGGTTGAGTGCTTCTCTCTTTTTATTTATGCAAATTATGACATTTTGGGAAGTCTCTCTAAGTGTGATGCGGGAATCCAGACGTGGACCCGTTGCTCAGTGTGCCTAGAGGGATATGGCTGCACCTCACTGACGAGGCCCACAATAGGCCGAAACGTACGTCTGGGGTTTTGCTGTTTCTCTCGTTCAGAGAAGGATTGCCTGGTATTTCGGGGCTGGACTGTACGGTGAAGTCAGGATCAGACTGATATGCTTCAGGAAAGTTTTTCTCTGTGAAAGGCACATGTTGAGCAAAAAGAGGCTGCTTCTTGGGTGGTAACTAGCCATAGAACAAGCTATTATGCTATTGTTCGTTTCCAGGTTGAGCGCTTCTCTCTTTTTATTTATGCAAATTATGACATTTTGGGAAGTCTCCCTAAGTGTGATGCAGGAATCCAGACGTGGACCCGTTGCTCAGTGTGCCTAGAGGGATATGGCTGCACCTCACTGACGAGGCCCACAATAGGCCGAAACGCACGTCTGGGGTTTTGCTGTTTCTCTCGTTCAGAGAAGGATTGCCTGGTATTTCGGGGCTGGACTGTACTGTGAAGTCACGATCAGACTGATATGCTTCAGGAAAGTTTTTCTCTGTGAAAGGCACATGTTGAGCAAAAAGAGGCTGCTTCTTGGGTGGTAACTAGCCATAGAACAAGCTATTATGCTATTGTTCGTTTCCAGGTTGAGCGCTTCTCTCTTTTTATGTATGCAAATTATGATATTTTGGGAAGTCTCCCTAAGTGTGATGCGGGAATCCAGACGTGGACCCGTTGCTCAGTGTGCCTAGAGGGATATGGCTGCACCTCACTGACGAGGCCCACAATAGGCCGAAACGTACGTCTGGGGTTTTGCTGTTTCTCTCGTTCAGAGAAGGATTGCCTGGTATTTCGGGGCTGGAATGTACTGTGAAGTCAGGATCAGACTGATATGCTTCAGGAATGTTTTTCTCTGTGAAAGGCACATGTTGAGCAAAATAGGCTGCTTCTTGGGTGGTAACTAGCCATAGAACAAGCTATTATGCTATTGTTCGTTTCCAGGTTGAGCGCTTCTCTCTTTTTATTTATGCAAATTATGACATTTTGGGAAGTCTCCCTAAGTGTGATGCGGGAATCCAGACGTGGACCCGTTGCTCAGTGTGCCTAGAGGGATATGGCTGCACCTCACTGACGAGGCCCACAATAGGCCGAAACCTACGTCTGGGGTTTTGCTGTTTCTCTCGTTCAGAGAAGGATTGCCTGGTATTTCGGGGCTGGACTGTACTGTGAAGTCAGGATCAGACTGATATGCTTCAGGAAAGTTTTTCTCTGTGAAAGGCACATGTTGAGCAAAAAGAGGCTGCTTCTTGGGTGGTAACTAGCCATAGAACAAGCTATTATGCTATTGTTCGTTTCCAGGTTGAGTGCTTCTCTCTTTTTATTTATGCAAATTATGACATTTTGGGAAGTCTCCCTAAGTGTGATGCGGGAATCCAGACGTGGACCCGTTGCTCAGTGTGCCTAGAGGGATATGGCTGCACCTCACTGACGAGGCCCACAATAGGCAGAAACGTACGTTTGGGGTTTTGCTGTTTCTCTCGTTCAGAGAAGGATTGCTTGGTATTTCGGGGCTGGACTGTACTGTGAAGTCAGGATCAGACTGATATGCTTCAGGAAAGTTTTGCTCTGTGAAAGGCACATGTTGAGCAAAAAGAGGCTGCTTCTTGGGTGGTAACTAGCCATAGAACAAGCTATAAAATGCTATTGTTCGTTTCCAGGTTGAGCGCTTCTCTCTTTTTATTTATGCAAATTATGACATTTTGGGAAGTGTCCCTAAGTGTGATGCGGGAATCCAGACGTGGACCCGTTGCTCAGTGTGCCTAGAGGGATATGGCTGCACCTCACTGACGAGGCCCACAATAGGCTGAAACGTACGTCTGGGGTTTTGCTGTTTCTCTCGTTCAGAGAAGGATTGCCTGGTATTTCGGGGCTGGAATGTACTGTGAAGTCAGGATCAGACTGATATGCTTCAGGAAAGTTTTTCTCTGTGAAAGGCACATGTTGAGCAAAAAGAGGCTGCTTCTTGGGTGGTAACTAGCCATAGAACAAGCTATTATGATATTGTTCGTTTCCAGGTTGAGCGCTTCTCTCTTTTTATGTATGCAAATTATGATATTTTGGGAAGTCTCCCTAAGTGTGATGCGGGAATCCAGACGTGGACCCGTTGCTCAGTGTGCCTAGAGGGATATGGCTGCACCTCACTGACGAGGCCCACAATAGGCCGAAACGTACGTCTGGGGTTTTGCTGTTTCTCTCGTTCAGAGAAGGATTGCCTGGTATTTCGGGGCTGGAATGTACTGTGAAGTCAGGATCAGACTGATATGCTTCAGGAATGTTTTTCTCTGTGAAAGGCACATGTTGAGCAAAATAGGCTGCTTCTTGGGTGGTAACTAGCCATAGAACAAGCTATTATGCTATTGTTCGTTTCCAGGTTGAGCGCTTCTCTCTTTTTATTTATGCAAATTATGACATTTTGGGAAGTCTCCCTAAGTGTGATGCGGGAATCCAGACGTGGACCCGTTGCTCAGTGTGCCTAGAGGGATATGGCTGCACCTCACTGACGAGGCCCACAATAGGCCGAAACCTACGTCTGGGGTTTTGCTGTTTCTCTCGTTCAGAGAAGGATTGCCTGGTATTTCGGGGCTGGACTGTACTGTGAAGTCAGGATCAGACTGATATGCTTCAGGAAAGTTTTTCTCTGTGAAAGGCACATGTTGAGCAAAAAGAGGCTGCTTCTTGGGTGGTAACTAGCCATAGAACAAGCTATTATGCTATTGTTCGTTTCCAGGTTGAGTGCTTCTCTCTTTTTATTTATGCAAATTATGACATTTTGGGAAGTCTCCCTAAGTGTGATGCGGGAATCCAGACGTGGACCCGTTGCTCAGTGTGCCTAGAGGGATATGGCTGCACCTCACTGACGAGGCCCACAATAGGCAGAAACGTACGTTTGGGGTTCTGCTGTTTCTCTCGTTCAGAGAAGGATTGCTTGGTATTTCGGGGCTGGACTGTACTGTGAAGTCAGGATCAGACTGATATGCTTCAGGAAAGTTTTGCTCTGTGAAAGGCACATGTTGAGCAAAAAGAGGCTGCTTCTTGGGTGGTAACTAGCCATAGAACAAGCTATAAAATGCTATTGTTCGTTTCCAGGTTGAGCGCTTCTCTCTTTTTATTTATGCAAATTATGACATTTTGGGAAGTGTCCCTAAGTGTGATGCAGGAATCCAGACGTGGACCCGTTGCTCAGTGTGCCTAGAGGGATATGGCTGCACCTCACTGACGAGGCCCACAATAGGCTGAAACGTACGTCTGGGGTTTTGCTGTTTCTCTCGTTCAGAGAAGGATTGCCTGGTATTTCGGGGCTGGACTGTACTGTGAAGTCAGGATCAGACTGATATGCTTCAGGAAAGTTTTTCTCTGTGAAAGGCACATGTTGAGCAAAAAGAGGCTGCTTCTTGGGTGGTAACTAGCCATAAAACAAGCTATTATGCTATTGTTCGTTTCCAGGTTGAGCGCTTCTCTCTTTTTATTTATGCAAATTATGACATTTTGGGAAGTCTCCCTAAGTGTGATGCGGGAATCCAGACGTGGACCCGTTGCTCAGTGTGCCTAGAGGGATATGGCTGCACCTCACTGATGAGGCCCACAATAGGCCGAAACGTACGTCTGGGGTTTTGCTGTTTCTCTCGTTCAGAGAAGGATTGCCTGGTATTTCGGGGCTGGACTGTACGGTGAAGTCAGGATCAGACTGATATGCTTCAGGAAAGTTTTTCTCTGTGAAAGGCACATGTTGAGCAAAAAGAGGCTGCTTCTTGGGTGGTAACTAGCCATAGAACAAGCTATTATGCTATTGTTCTTTTCCAGGTTGAGCGCTTCTCTCTTTTTATTTATGCAAATTATGACATTTTGGGAAGTCTCCCTAAGTGTGATGCAGGAATCCAGACGTGGACCCATTGCTCAGTGTGCCTAGAGGGATATGGCTGCACCTCACTGACGAGGCCCACAATAGGCCGAAACGCACGTCTGGGGTTTTGCTGTTTCTCTCGTTCAGAGAAGGATTGCCTGGTATTTCGGGGCTGGACTGTACTGTGAAGTCACGATCAGACTGATATGCTTCAGGAAAGTTTTTCTCTGTGAAAGGCACATGTTGAGCAAAAAGAGGCTGCTTCTTGGGTGGTAACTAGCCATAGAACAAGCTATTATGCTATTGTTCGTTTCCAGGTTGAGCGCTTCTCTCTTTTTATTTATGCAAATTATGATATTTTGGGAAGTCTCCCTAAGTGTGATGCGGGAATCCAGACGTGGACCCGTTGCTCAGTGTGCCTAGAGGGATATGGCTGCACCTCACTGACGAGGCCCACAATAGGCCGAAACGTACGTCTGGGGTTTTGCTGTTTCTCTCGTTCAGAGAAGGATTGCCTGGTATTTCGGGGCTGGACTGTACTGTGAAGTCAGGATCAGACTGATATGCTTCAGGAATGTTTTTCTCTGTGAAAGGCACATGTTGAGCAAAAGAGGCTGCTTCTTGGGTGGTAACTAGCCATAGAACAAGCTATTATGCTATTGTTCGTTTCCAGGTTGAGCGCTTCTCTCTTTTTATTTATGCAAATTATGATATTTTGAAGTCTCCCTAAGTGTGATGCGGGAATCCAGACGTGGACCCGTTGCTCAGTGTGCCTAGAGGGATATGGCTGCACCTCACTGACGAGGCCCACAATACGCCGAAACGTACGTCTGGGGTTTTGCTGTTTCTCTCGTTCAGAGAAGGATTGCCTGGTATTTCGGGGCTGGACTGTACTGTGAAGTCAGGATCAGACTGATATGCTTCAGGAAAGTTTTTCTCTGTGAAAGGCACATGTTGAGCAAAAAGAGGCTGCTTCTTGGGTGGTAACTAGCCATAGAACAAGCTTTTATGCTATTGTTCATTTCCAGGTTGAGCGCTTCTCTCTTTTTATTTATGACTGTTATTCTGCCTTCAAATAAACGTAAAAGGTCTCTCCTAACTTCTCTTAAATCTGATGAATTTTATATTGATCAACAGCCTACTAAAGTATCTTCTGCTGATGAGGATCACTCTGGCTCAGAGGATCCTACTTCAGAGACTGAAATTGATCAATCTACCTTTCTTTTTAAGATTGAATATATTCGTTCTTTATTAAAAGAAGTATTGTTTACTATGGGTATTGAGGAATCTAGTCCTCTTGATATAAAGAATAGCAAACGTTTGATCTCTGTTTTTAAATCTTCTGAGGTTACTTCTGAAGTTTTTCCTATTCCAGACGCTATTTCTCATACGTTTACTAAGGAATGATCTAAACTTGTTGCTTCTTTTAACCCTTTCTAGGTTTAAAAACTATATCCTTTACCTGTGGCTAATTTGGAGTTTTTGGAAAAAGTCCCTAAGGTTGATTGGGCTATTTATACTCTCCCCAAGCATACTGCTATTCCTATAGAAGATGTTACTTCTTTTAAGGATCCTTTAGATAGGAAGATTGAATTCTATCTTGAAAAGCATATTTACATACTGGCTATATTCTTAGATCTGCCATTTCTATGGCTGATGTTGCTGCTGCTGCTTCAACTTTTTGGTTGGACAGTTTAGCTCAACAGTTAATAGATCCTGAATAGTCTAGCATTGTTCTTTTACTTCAACATGGTAATCATTTTATCTGTGATGCCATATTTGATATTAAGATTGATATTAAATCTATGTCTTTAGCTATTCTTACTAGAAAAGCTTTATGGCTTAAATCTTGGAATTCTGATATGGTGTCTAAATCTAGATTACTATCTTTATCATTTCAGGGTAGTAATTTATTTGGTTCTCAATTGGATTCTATTATCTCCACTATCACCAGGGGAAAGGGAGTTTTTCTGCAAGATAAGAAATCTAAGGGTAAATGTAAAGCTCCCAATCATTTTAGTTCCTTTCGTCAGAATAGAGAACAAAAGACCTCTCCTTCCCCTAAGGCCTCTGGCTCTAATTGGAGACCATCTCCAAATTGGAATAAATCCAAGCCTTATAAAAAACAAAGCCAGTCCCTAAGACTGCATGAAGGTGCGGCCCTCAAACCAGTTCAACTGGTGGGGGGCAGATTGAAATTATTTCAACACATTTGGACAGTTTCTGTTCAAAATCAGTGGATTCAGAATATTGTTTCTTAGGGGTATCGAATAGGTTTCAGAATAAGACCTCCCACTGGAAGATTATTTCTTTCTCATGTTCCAACAAACCCTGTGAAGATTCAGGCATTTTGGAAATGCGTTTCAAACCTAGAGCTTTCAGGGGTGATTGTTCCAGTCCCTCTGCAGGAACAGGGTTTGGGTTTTTATTCAAATCTATTCATTGTCCCAAAGAAAGAAGATTCGTTCAGACCAATTCTGGATCTGAAATTTTTAAATTGTTTTGGAAGAGTCCTAACTTTCAAGATGGTGACTATAAGGACTATTCTGCCTATTGTACAGCAAGGTCATTTCATGTCCACAATCGACTTACAGGATGCTTATCTTCACATTCCGATTCATCCAGACCACTATCGATTTCTGATATTCTCTTTTCTAGACAAGCATTACCAATTTCTCACTCTTCCATTTGGCCTAGCAACAGCTCAGAGAATCTTTTCAAAACAAAACAACTAGTGTGGTTTCTTCAAAGACATGTTTGGAGGATCAATTTACAAAAGAGTTTCTTGAGTCCTCAGACAAGGGTCACCTTTATAGGTTTCCAAATAGATTCAGTGTTCATTACTCTTTCTCTGACAGACAAGAGACGAATGAAGTTAGTTGTATCTTGTCTAAACCTTCAGTCTCTATCATTCCCTTCAGTGGCTATGTGCATGGAAGTTTTAGGTTTCATGACTGCAGCATCGGACATGACCCCCTTTGCTCGTTTTCATATGAGACCTCTACAGCTTTGCATGTTGCACCAATGGTGCAGGGATTATATTCCAATATCTCAACTGATTTACTTAAATCCCAATACTCAACTCTCTCTGACTTGGTGGTTAGACCATCACCTTATTGTTCAAGAGGCCTCATTTGTTCATCCTACCTGGACTGTGACCACAACAGATGCAAGTTTTACAAGCTGGGGGGCTGTCTGTGGGTCTCTGACAGCACAAGGGGTTTGGAAACCTCAAGAGGCGAGGTTACCAATAAATATTTTAGAACTCAGAGCTCTTCTGGCATGGTCTCTATTGAAGAGAGAACATTACATTCGTTTTCAAACAGATAATATTACAACAGTGGCATATGTCAATCATCAAGGAGGGACTCGCAGTCCTTCAGTAATGAAAGAAGTATCTTGGATACTTTCTTGGGCGGATTTTTGCTCCTTGTCAAATATATGTGATTCATATCCCGGGTAAAGACAATTGGGAAGCAGATTATCTCAGCCATCAGACTTTACATCCAGGGGAGTGGTCTCTCCATCCAAATGTGTTTTTTTCATCTTGTACAGATGTGGGGTCTTCCAGAAATAGATCTGATGGCCTCTCATCTAAACAAGAAGCTTCCCATATACCTTTCCAGGTCCAGGGATCCTCAGGCGGAGATGGTGAATGCCTTAGCAGTTCCTTGATTTTACTAACCTGCTTATATTTTTCCGCCTCTGGTTCTTTTTCCAAGGGTGATCTGCAAGATCATAATGGAACAATATCATGTGTTTCTAATAGCACCAGCATAGCCTCACAGGTTTTGGAATGCGGATCTTGTCCAGATGTCCAGTTGCCAGCCTTGGCCACTTCCTTTAGGCCAGACCTTTAGTCTCAAGGGCCGTTTTTTCCATCAGGATCTCAAATCTCTAAATTTGATGGCATAGAAATTGAACGCTTAGTGCTTAGTCATAGAGGTTTCTCTGACTCAGTGATTAGCACTATGATACAGGCTCGTAAGTCTGTTTCAAGGAAAATTTATCATCGTGTTTGAAAAACCTATATTTCATGGTGTTCCACTCATAATTATTCTTGGCATTCTTTCAGAATTACTAGGATTTTACAGTTTCTTCAGAATGGTTTGGATAAGGGTTTGTCTGCAAATACTTTGAAAGGACAAATTTGTGCTCTTTCTGACTTATTTCATAGAAAGATTGCTAAGCTTCCTGATATTCACTGTTTTGTTCAGGCTTTGATTCATATCAAACCTGTTATTAAATCTATTCTCCTCCATGGAGTCTCAATTTGGTTTTTAAGATTTTTCAGGATCCTCCTTTTGAGCCTATGCATTCTTTGGATATTAAACTACTTTCTTGGAAAGTGTTATTTCTTTTGACAATCTCTTCTGCTAGAAGAGTTTCCAAATTAGCTGCTCTCTCTTGTGAGTCTCCTTATCTGATTTTCCATCAAGATAAAGCTGTCTTGCGGACTTCATTTAAATTTTTGCCTAAAGTTGTGAATTCTGAGAACATCAATAGGGAAATTGTTGTTCCTTCCTTGTGTCCTAATCCTAAGAATATTCTTGAAAGGTCTTTACATTCTTTGGATGTGGTAAGAGCTTTGACATATTATGTTGAGGCTACTAAAGATTTCAGAAAGACTTCTTTATTTGTATTTTTTTTCTGGTTCCAGGAAAGGTCAGAAAGCCTCTACCATTTCTTTGGCATCTTGGTTGAAACTTTTGATTCACAAAGCCTATTTGGAGGCAGGGCAGTCTCCCCCTCAGACAATTACAGCTCATTCTACTAGATCAGTTGCCCCTTCTTGGGCTTTTAAGAATGAAGCTTCAGTTGATCAAATTTGCAAAGCAGCAACTTGGTCTTCTTTGCATACTTTTACTAAATTTTACCATTTTGATGTTTGCTTCCTCGGAAGCAGCCTTTGGTAGAAAGGTTCTTCAGGCAGTTGTCTCAGTTTGATTCTAATGCCTTTTGATTTGAGTTTTTTTTTATTTTTATTGTGGATTTCATTTCTCAGCGGATTTAGCTGTTTGTTATTTTATCCCTCCCTCTCTAGTGACTCGTGGTTTTCCACATTTTGGGTATTATATCCCATACGTCACTAGCACATGGACTCTTGCCACTTACATGAAAGAAAACATAATTTACGTAAGAACTTACCTGATAAATTAATTTCTTTCATAGTGGCAAGAGTCAATGAGACCCACCATATTTTTTGTGGTTATGATTTTTTGTATAAAACACTTTATTTTTTCTAGTTCCTCTGTTTGTATGCTTTTTACTCCTTCTTTCACACCTCAATTCTTGGCCACACGTTAAACTAAGGTATGAGTGAGGTGGGAAGTGTATTTATAGGCATTTTGAGGTTTGGGAAACTTTGCCCCCACCTGGTAGGAATGTATATCCCATACGTCACTAGCTCATAGACTCTTGCCACTATGAAATAAATTAATTTATCAGGTAAGTTCTTCCTTAAATTATGTTTTCTCCTCCTTGGAATCTTAACCTGGTGTTAAGAGTTTTGCAAGCTACTTCTTTTGGGCCTATGCATAAGTTGGACATTAAACTATTTAATTGGAAAGTGTTGTTTCTTTTGGCTATCTCTTCTGCTAGAAGAGTTTCTGAATTGTCTGCTCTCTCTCTTCTAACGACTTTAACAGAGATTGTTGTTCCTTCTTTGTGTCCCAATCCAAAGAATGCTTCAGAAAGATCATTGCATTATTTGGATGTTGTCAGGGCATTGCAATATTATGTTGATGCTACTAAGGATTTCAGAAAGACTTCTAGTTTATTTGTTGTTCTTTTCTGCTTCTAGCAAAACCCAGAAAGCCTCTGCAGTTGCTTTAGCCTCTTGGTTGAAACTTCTGATTCACAAGGCCTAGACAGAGAGATGTCAGTCTCGTCCCAAGAGAATTACAGCTCATTCTACCAGGTTATCACTTTTTGGGCTTTCAAGAATGAAGCATCAGTTGATCAGATTTTCAAAGCAGCTACTTGGGGCTCCATGTACTAAGCAGTCAGCGAGCTACCCGCAACAAATCTCGCGTCAAAACTCGCAAACTGATATGTACAAAGCCGTCAATTATGTTAAAACTTGCATCTTTAAAACTGAGAGCGTACTTATCCGCCAAACCTCGCTACCTCTACATTTTTCACTGTAATTAGACACATTTGACCACCAACTCCACAAAAACGAATGTACTAAAAAATCTATTTGTCCGCTCGCGTCAATCTCTGCCCCCACCTCGTTATTTTTGCCTCGCCACCTTTTAGGTGGTGGGCAAGGTACAAAACAATAGGAAAGTCACTCTAGACTCCAGTCTAGACATATATAAAAGGCAGTAATATCAGCATTGTACTTACATTGTTCATTTCAGCAGCTATGGAGAGAATTCTGTATTTGTTTATTCTCCGTGTGATGCAAATCCGGGCTAGAAGACAGAATACTGGAAATGTCGCTATCGTATGGTTCGAAGAAGGAGAGTTCGTGTCCCCCGTGGATTTTGAAGCGGTTTCAGATCCAGATGAAGCCATATCGAATTTGTAAATAAAGATCACAAAAAATAATGCTCTGTAATCACTCTCCAAAAATTTTGGAACAATAATAAAGTTGTTTACAAAAGTTGTACTTTTATAGGAACAAAATTCTATTCCCGCGACTACTATGACGTTCGTGACACCTTGCATGTTACGTGTTAACAATTGGCCAGACAATTCAACTGAAAGTTAAGTACATCAGCTTAGTCGCGGTGAGCGAGGCGTCAAATTGATCAATATTCCGCCACTGCTCGCGGCGGGCTAGACGTGTCTATTTATTGTGGGATTATTAGTACATAGCAACAGCGGACACCATTTCGCCCGCGGCGAGTAATGGCGAGTTTAGCCGCGTCTACAATGACGGATGAATTGACGGCTTAGTACATGGAGCCCTTGGTCTTCTTTGCACACTTTCATTTAATTTTACAATTTTTATGTTTTTGCATCTTCTGAAGCACAATTTGGTAGAAAGGTCCTACAGGCAGTGGTCTCTCCTTGTATCTCATTTGTAAGTGCATATATAAAAAAACTTTTTTGTTAGGTTGTGGATACATTTTGCTCAGAGAAAAAAAAAGATGTTTTTTAAATCCCCCCCCCCCCCCCTTTATGTTATTACTCGTGGACTTCCACAGCTTGGGTATTCGTTCCCATGAGTAAGGGATTGTGGGCTCTCACCACCTGTATGAAAGAAAACATAATTTAAACTTCCCTGATAAATTCCTTTCTTTCATGGTGGTGAGCGTCCACGAGTCCCCAATCTTTTCTTAAAGGTATACTGAACCCAATGTTTTTTCTTTCATGATTCACTTAGAGCATGCAATTTTAAGAAAGTTTCTTATTTACTCCTATTATAAATTTTTATTCGTTCTCCCTGATTGGTGGCGGGACCTTAAGAGAGCTGTGTATAAATGAATGCCCACAAGCGTCAATGAACTGAAGCAACGTTGTAAAGAAGAGTGGGCCAAAAATTCCTCCACAATGACGTGAGAGACTGATTAAGTCATACACAAAATTATTACTTCAAGTTATTGCTGCTAAAGGTGGTTCTACAAGCTATTGAATCATAAGGTGTACTAAGTTTTTCACACATGGCTTCTCCTTTTTGGCTTTATTTTTGTTAAATAAATCATGACACTGTGTAATATGTCATGTGTTGTTGTTCATCTGAGGTTGTATTTACCTAATTTTAAGACCTGTCAAGGACCAGATGATTGTTATTATGTCCTGATACGTAAATTCAAAGAATTCAAAGAGGTGTGTACTTTCTTTTTCACATAACTGTATATGTGTGTATATATATATATATATATATATTTATATGCATGTGTGAGTGTATATATTTTTCCCTTTTTAAAGCGGTAATATGGTCACCCTACGAATGAGTGCTGCCAGCATTGCTGCAGAGGTTGAAGGGGTGGGGGGGGGGGGGTGTCAGCCTGTCAGTGCTCAGACCATACGCCACACACTGCATCAAATTGGTCTGCATGGCTGTCGTCCCAGAAGGAAGCCTCTTCTAAAGATGATGCACAAGAAAGCCTGCAAACAGTTTGCTGAAGACAAGCAGACTAAGGACATGGATTACTGGAACCATGTCCTGTGGTCTGATGAGACCAAGATAACCTTATTTTTTTATTTTATTTTATTTTTTGTTATAAATATTTTATTAATTTCCAGCATAATAAACATTCAAAAATATTGATCTGATACCCACCAGGGTGTATCATGATCTTATAGAGATGGCATACAAAGTATACCAAAGCCAATAGTGTATATAAAAAGAAAATGGAAAACATTGTATTCCACCCATGGAAAACATTGCCAGGATTATTACTACAATTGCACTTATTTCTGTAGATAGTTATGAGGGTTCCACTACAAGTTTATGCTGTTTTACTTTCGAATACAAGGATAAAAAAGAAAAAGGAAAAGAAGAGAATTTTTTTTAAAAAAAATTATAAAATTGCCCAACCACCCCCTCCTCTCCGCGAAATCCAGAATAGCTTTCCTTTAAGCCTCCATACGGGCTAAATGCAATCATCAAGAATTAGTTCACCTCTTAAAACTGCTTTTTGAATCCATTCTGAGTTTTTGAAAGGGTATATTAATCTATGCTGGATCTCCCGTCTATTTGAAAAGATAAAGTCAGCCCATTTTTCAAGAAATGAATCTATTTCTGCTTCCGATATAATTGAAGTTGCATGCTGTTCCAATATCAATTTAGTATTTACAGCATTAATAAATAATGCAAAATTAGGCCTTTTTTTAGATTTCCATGAGGAAAAAATAATGTTCCTTGCACACAGTATAGTAAAATTAATAAAATGTATATTTTCTTCCCACTTCCTATACTCCCTTAAGAAAATAATCTCCTCTTTATCCAGAGAGATGTCCTTCTTTAAGATTTTGGATAGCCAATAAAATATCTTTTGCCAAAATTGTCCCACTTTTGGACATTCCCAAATACAATGAATTAAATCTGTGTTAGGGCAACGACAGCGATTACATTCATACGTTATTAGGTTCAGATGGTGTCAAGCGTGTGTGGCGGCAACCAGGTGAGGAGTACAAAGACAAGTGTGTCTTGTCTACAGGGTCGGCTCCAGAACGTATGAAATGGGGGGGCATTTTTTTTTCACGAGGGGGCATATATATATATACACACTGTGTGTGTGTGTGTGTGTGTGTGTGTGTATATATATATATATATATATATATATATATATAAAAATAAATAAAATAAAACAACCTTGGGGACAAATAGGAGATGTTTTAAAGCATGTAAATAATAAACATAAGGCTATTTCACTCATTGTCCCACAGCTACATTTGAAGTGTGTGTATTTGAGCACCTATAATCTGACACACATTTTACACTGATCACTGCAGATAAAGCAGGCACAATGCAGACTTGTTTTGTGTGACCTGCAGTGGGGAAACTAAGGAATTCCCAATTTGCTTGTTTATCTGTGGCTGCCAGGAAGGTTCTGATCAGGATATAAAACACAATAGGGAAGGGATATTACTCTCACACACACATTGGTTATAAGTTTTCACAAACTTACTTCTGCCTTCCCTCTCACTGACTGTTAGCTTCTCCCATCACTTCCTGGCTGCAAAGGTCTGATGATGTCATCATCTCACTGCAGCTCTGTAGTAAATGGGCTAGCAGGAGGAGGGACAGTGCAAGTCCTAGGATAACTGTGAGAGCACCAGCAGGGAAATGTAAAAAAAAAAAAATTTTTTTTT
This sequence comes from Bombina bombina, assembly GCF_027579735.1. Taxonomy (NCBI): domain Eukaryota; kingdom Metazoa; phylum Chordata; class Amphibia; order Anura; family Bombinatoridae; genus Bombina; species Bombina bombina. The sequence continues at coordinate 952,053,651 of NC_069502.1, read as the reverse complement.
TTTTTAAAAATCACTGCTTTTGCCCTGGGGGGGGCACAGCATTCCATTTGGGTGGGCAATGCCCCCCCTTAGAGCCGACCCTGCTTGTCTACAGTCAAGCATGGTGGTGTGACTGTCATAGTCTGGGCCTGCATGAGTGCTGCCGGCACTGGGAAGCTACAGTTCATTGATGGAACCATGAATGCCAACATTTACTGACACATACTGAAGCAGAGCATGATCCCCTCCCTTTGGAGACTGGGCCGCAGGTCAGTTTTCCAAAATAACGACCCCAAACACTCCTTTAAGATGACCATTGCCTTGCTAAAGAAGCTGAAGGTAAAGGTAATGGACTGGTCAAGCATGTCTCCAGACCTAAACCCTATTGAGCATCTGTGGGGCATCCTCAAATGGAAGGTGGGGGAGTGCAAGGTCTCTAACATCCACCAGCACTGTGATGTTGCCATGGAGGAGTGGAAGAGGACTCCAGTGGCAACCTGTGAAGCTCTGGTGAACTCCATGCCAAAGAGGGTTAAGACAGTGCTGGAAAATAATGGTGGCCACACAAAATAATTACACTTTGGGCCCAGTTTGGACATTTCCACTTAGGGGTGTACTCACTTTGTTGCCAACGGTTTAGACATTAATGGCTGTGTGCTGAGTTATTTTGAGGGGGCAGCAAATTTACACTGTTATACAGGCTGTACACTCACTACTTTACAAGTTGAGTAAAATCCCTTTATTTACCATTCCCCAGTTTTGCACAACCACCATTGTTATATTAATATACTTTTTACCTCTGTACTTACCTTGTATCTAGGACTCTGCAGACTGCCACCTTATCTCAGATCTTTTGACAGACTTTTAGACAATTAGTGCTAACTTAAATTACTCCATGAGCGTGAGCACAATGTTATTTATAAGGCTCACATGAACTAATGTCTTCTGGTTAAAACTGTCAAATGCATTCAGATAAGAGGCGACTTCAAGGGCTTAGAAATTAGCATATTAGCCTACCTAGGTTTAGCTTTCAACTAAGAATACCAAGAGAACAAAACAAATTTAATGATAAATGTAAATTGGAAAAAAAAAATATTGCACAAAAAAGTTATAAGGGCTCAAAGATATGAGATCTCAGCTGTTAGAAGGAAAAAGGCAGGCAAATGGCTTTAACATTGAGACTCATACATATACATTGCTAAAGATGTATTTGTATGTATATGTGTATATATATATATATATATATATATATATATATATATATATGTATATGTTTTTATGTTTTGTGTATATATGTATTTACAGTCACACACACTTATATATATAGTGCCTGCAAATCAAGGGTCTTACACAGAGCAGGATACTTTGGGATCCCCTGCACTTCGGTGCCTGCACTGCTCCAAGACAGCCTGGTCCGGTAAGAACGGCTAACAGCGTACCCCTCGACTAACACAGCACGCTTGCACTGCCTGTCAGTACTTCAGCCTCAAATCTACAGGTATTGGTTTTGTTTTACTCTGTGCTTTCTACTGTGCACTTTATTTCGACATTGTGTTGCAAACACCGCACCTCTTCACAAAACACCAACACATACTGCCTAAGAGTTATTCCTGGTATTCCTCAGTATCTTTACTGACTGTTTGATTCCTGTGATTGGCAACACTGCCATAACTGTGACATATAACACGGACACTATATATACCCAAAGCAGGGCTACTTAGTTACTAGAGGGGCTGATTTTCTTTTTGCTTCAACTGTTTAGTTTGCTCAACAATCAGCACCCCTCAGGACACCCTATTAAATATTTTTGAGCAGAATGGCTGACTTAATAGAATCAGCAGACACCACCCCCACACGGGGCCAGAATGAGGATAAACGCTCATTCTACTCATTCTAGTCACAGCATTGCAAGGGGGTAACACTCTTTCCACAGTGCCAAAGGAAGACAACCTGCCCGCACTATTTTCAGGCCTGGAGAAACTCAGGTATAAGGAAACAAATCTCTGGTGGGATATTGAATTTTTGGACCTATACATCAAAGAGGGTGCCACGGGGCCTGAGAATGAAAAAATTCCCCTCTTTTGCCCAGCAGATACCTGAGTTCATGGAGGAATGGAACCATACCTTAACCAGGTGTTCTCTTACCCTGATGAATCAACTACTCAGGCATAAGAGACAAGAGAGAGAATCTATCTTGACAGAAATTAATACTATAGTTGACAGCATTAAACCCTTTGAGGAAAACAGTCAGCACAAAGATTATACACTACAATTGGAGGAAACCATTAATACATTGGACATTGAGTTGTCAAGCAGAAAAGTATCCAAGTACAACCGGGACACTAAGGACTATGATCTTAATATAGTGTATTCTTGGCAGCAACACAGACCCACTAGGGGCAAGGGAAACCCAAATTCTTCTAAAGCCAAAAATAATAAACGAAGAACACACTCTAATAAGAAAGTTACCTTTTCAAGCATAGAAACAGTAGATTCTGAGAGCTCTCTTCCTCACTCAGCTAGTTCTCTAGCTGCAGAGCCTATAGAACCACCCATATCAACAGACATAGGTACTAGTGTTTCACCTAGGGCCACACTAGCTGCTTTATTTAAAACCCCTAACCAAACCAGCACCCCTAAAAGTGCAAATCAACCACATAGATACCCCAGCAGGAGAGCCTCAAAAAACAAAAAGAAATAGGCAATGTTATAAATTTGTCTAACACCCAATTATCACCAGCACAAGTCTCTATCCTTAATAAAGGTCTCACATTTGCACTCACTACCAATTTTGATGTTTTTTCTACAGTTATTGATGTTAATAGGCTAGTTCGCAAACTGACCTTCAGAAAACACTTTACAGGAATTGACACAGATCTCCCTCTCACCCCTTCCTTTTTACCCACACAATTAGAGAACACTCACACTGGCCTATTATTTAAAGATCAGTGTGACTTTAACATTCTGTTAACTTTGCAACACACAACCTTAGGGCACACTATCTCTACACATAATTTTAAACACAAGGATCGTTCTTATTTCTATCCAGTCCAGGCGAGAAGCCCCAGTATAGAATTATATCAGGAGACAGTACTGAGGGATATTATTGCACTTAATGATTCTCTGATGGGGACAAGCACACTTAAACATAACATTACACTACCAGAAAAAAATGCCCTCATAGAGTTGGAGGAAATTACTGACATAGTAGTGACCCATCTATAGGGATTGGGATAAACTGGCACTACACTGGTTTTAAGTAAGAAAAAGAATCATTAGATTCCGGTGCTACCCCTTAGAAACCATTAGTTAACAAAGAGAGAAAAAAGAAAGATAGGGGTTTTTATAGCACTCATACTTACTTATATGGGTATGAAGTTAGTTAAAAAACTATACTTTAATTGTTTGTTTAAAAGATATGGGGTAACAACCCCTAACGTTACACACGAACCACTACCTAATATCAAAGAAACTAAACTAAACTAAAAACAAGCCAACAGTCACTTCTCTGTTTCCTGGCCGATAGCTGGAAATGTCGGCATCAGGTGGCTGAAGTGACTGACCGGCAATATTCAAAATATTTAGAGCAAACGCGTTTCGGCTATGACCTAGCCTTTCTCAATGCTATATTTTGCTGACAGTTAGTAAACCCGAGGCTACCGGGTGCGAGGACTTTTAAACCCATTCTCAAACCGAGAATTAGCCAATTGGGTGAGTTTCTGTGAAGACGCCTTCTTAGTATCCAATGGTTACGCTGGGTGGAAGACGCCTACTCACCGGATTGGACTATATGGCTGAGAAGTGTATTGGGTATGTCGCGCATGCGTGTTAATCCACTAATAGCATATATAGAAAATCACTTGTATGACAGCTGCTATATTGCAAAATTATATATATCTATATTGATTGAACAGGTAAGTATCGTATTCAAACGTGAACCATTCAAAACACAAACTTAATCGATATTATACTCAATCGGTTCAAGTATAGCGATTATTATATACCAAAGCTTAAATAGTGTTATACCGTTGTGAAACTTTACAGCACTATTTGCAGCCACAATACTATTTGTAGCCATATGTTAAACCAAAAAATGCTAAACACTGTACATTGAAAGCTTTACTCTGATGATAAAGAATTTTCACATAAGTATCTAGCAAAACTTAGTTATGTTAGGTTACGTACTTAATTATTATAATTCCCACAAAAAATAATATTTCTTGGGATTTATATGGATTTGATCCAATATATAACCTCCATGTATAGCGATACTAATTAGTGTGAAAGGTGAGTTCTTAAGCTTAATCCTCACTAGTAATGTGTGTACCTTATATATCACCTAATATCTGCTTAGAAATGTACAGGTGACGCAATGGTATTACATCTAAGGCTACAATATAGGTTTTCAATTCCGCTATTAATGGCATTAATATGATACTTGGGAAACCAATGGCTTAGAATCCTACGGTAAATATCTTTTTAATAATTATTAATTATTAACATTATGGTTTTAAAAGGAAAAGTTTACTTAGATATATATTTTCTTTCTGGGTCCCAATCTATACATACATGGTATTGACCAGAAATCCTAGATCATAAGGATCCTGGTCAGACATATATTATATGTAGACCGGGACCAGTAAGCAGTGCTATAACGTTCCATACAAGAAGTGATCTCTTGCTGCTATACATCACATCAGATATATACCCAGTAATTGTTATATTCATTCATACCATGAGGCATGACGGTATTTAAATTGAAAACCCATTTGGTTTCCAACTGTAACAATTTATCCTCAGTGTTACCTCCTCTTATTCCGGGCCTCAATTTCTCTAGACCCCAACATTTTAGGGCACTAGGTTTCCCATTATGACATTGTAGGAAATGCCTGGCGACACTGGTAATTTGTTTAGATTTGTCTACATCTCTTTGAGCTGTTCTAATATTACTAAGGTGTTCAGTTATACGTGTACACATACTCCTTGTTGTCATTCCTATGTAATATAGATTACAGCTACAAGATATACAGTAGATAACATTTGTACTTTGACAATTTATATGTTGTTTGATATTCCAAATTTTTCCAAATCTATCAACTATTTTTTGTTTTTTAAGCATGTGTTGGCATACTGAACAGTGTCCACATGCTATGGAGCCTTCATATATAGGTAATTTCTTAGTAGTGACCCAGGCAGACAAGGGTGGTGCGGTGGTTATCTTAAACACTTCAGACTATGTGGAAGAATTAAAGGCACACCTTGATAACTCCAGAGTCTACACTAAACTTGACCGTGGCCCTACACCAAAGTTCAGCCAGGAATTACACTCATTTTTGGACACGGCACTGGAAGAGGGACATATTTCCCAGGAGGTCAAGGAATATTTGTCCACTAGAGACCCCCTAGTCCCTACTTTCAGGGTAGTGCCCAAAATCCACAAGACTCTCACCAAACCCCCTGGGAGGCCCATTGTAGCCAGCATAGGGTCCTTGTGTGAGAGATTAGATGCCTGGCTGGACTCAGTACTACAGCCTATTGTAGTGGCCCTCCCTGGTTATATCAGGGATAGTGCCCACTTACTTCTCCAATTAGAGGAGGTACAATGGCAGTCAAACTTTCAATGGCTTACCATTGACGTAACAGCCTTATATTCGAGCATACCCCACCAAAAAGGCTTAGAAGCCTTGGGCAATATGCTAAAACGGTATACTCACTTTTCTGATAACTTCATAGGATTTGTGGTTTCTACAGCCAAATTCTTACTTACCCATAACTACTTTGTCTCTGGGGGGGATTTCTATTTGCAGAACTGCGGCACAGCCATGGGGGCTAAGTTTGCCCCGGCTTATGCTAACCTATACATGGGCTGGCTAGAACTTAACAGCATTTATGCCAACGATTTCCCCCTCAGAGACAATTTAGTAGTATACGGACGTTTCATAGATGACCTGATAGTCATCTGGGACCCTACAAATCAAAGAGAAGCCCACAACTTGGTTGATCTATTGAATGTTAATTCCTTCAACCTGAGTTTTACATACAATGTTCATCCTAGATCAATTGCTTATTTGGATTTACAACTGACAATTGATGCTAACCACAATATTGTGTCCTCTGTCTACAGGAAGGCCTTAGCACGTAACACAATTTTGAGGGCAGACTCATGCCATGTAAGGCATACCATAAGAGGTATACCAAAGGGCCAGTATATAAGGGCCCGGAGAAATTGTTCTAACTTTCATCAATATAAGGATCAAGCTGACCAAATTACCACTCGACTTGTAGAAAGAGGATACAATAGGGCTACTTTGATCAAAACAGCTAATGAGGTTGGTAAATTAGACAGACACACATTATTCACTAGCTCTAGCAGAAGCAATAGACGTACTAACGCTAAACAGAACATACCCACTAAAGAAATTGTCTTCTCTACTCAATATAGTAGACAGTATGAAGAAATCTGCAAAATAATACACAAATATTTACCTATTTTACAAAGCGACCACAAACTTAAAGACATAACAAGACAGCAAATAAAGTGTGTGGCCAAAAGAGCTCCCACAGTAGGAGACAAAGTAAGGAAACACTTCAATCTGAAACCTCAACATAACACTAACTGGTTGACTCCACATATAGGCTTTTTCAAATGTGGGCGCATATGTAAAAGTTGTAACTATACTCAAAAGAGTGACCAGTTCACATCCTCAACTACGGGAAAAACTGCACCAGCCAATTTGTGGAGTACCTAATCACATGCCAACAGTGCCTCTATACAATATGAGTGGTTTTCCTCTCTCTTTTTAATCACTGCAGGCAGACTTATCTCCCCTTGGTACACTAAATACAACATACAATAACTAGTGAGTGTTCACAGTTTTTATTTTTACTATTATTTTAGTTTCTTTAGTATATAGGTTTATTTCTTGATTGTTCTTTCAATTATAATTTTTATCTAATCCTTTTTTTTTTATTATTTGTCCATAACTTTTGATGCTTTATTGCATAATTCCCTGAGTCCCGACCTAGCTAGTATCTATTCCTGTATATGAATTTCTTTTTGTATATTAGGCCTGTATGATGTTTGCACCATCACAGGCCCAATAGTTCCTTTAGGTATAGTTTAGTTCTAGCATTATTGCTATTGTAGCAGAATTGCTCCCTAAGTACCTTACAAACTGGTTCATTTAGGATTGGGTTACAAGTGGTAGTCCACTAGTATTTACTACATATACGCCAAATTAGAATTGTTCCCAATACCACTTACTTTCTATCCATGTACCCTTTGCCATCTTTTAGGAACTTATTTATTTATCACATTATACAATATTAATTAGTATAGATCCTCTTATACAGGATTGATAGTATTTATTTTTTCACTTCTTGGGTTGGTTGAAATAGTAAAATAAACTAGAACTTATATTTTTGTAAACAACATATAAATTACAATTATTTGAGCTGCCATGTCTTTTTGCAGAAATTTAAGTAGACAATAAGTACATATAGGCTGATACAAAGTATTTGGTCCTAGCTCTTAAACAGTGCCCAATAGTAGCCAATAGTGAAAAAGATACCTCTTCCTATACAATATGTTGTTTTCTATTTTATTTTTTTACAATATGTTGTTCTCTACTTTATTCTATTTCTGTGTTTTTTAGCTACATCACTATTCAAAAGTGTTTTCCTTTTCCTTTTCTTCTTTATAACTGAAGAACTATACCCTGTACTTAGTCCTTAGGAACATACCATCACTTTCATTACACTTTACTATAAGAAATATCCAGTTATGCCAATTTTAAATCACTATTTAATGCCACATTAAACTCACTCATATTAACATTTTATAATACACATTTTTGATAAAAGTTTTATACAATTGTAAGTTTGTTATCCCCACCTTACATTTTCACAGGTGACAAATTAGTTTTTGTTCACATACCATTGGCTAACATAAGTATTTAATCTGACCACAGGTAAACACCTGTAGATCTCTGATGAAGCGCATGTGAGCATGCGGGAAACGCGTCATGTCTAACCCTGCACACAGTGACTTTGTCTCTTACCTGTCTGCTCAATAAATCATCCACTTTGGAAAGAGTATTGCAGTTCCTCGTTTTTCTTCTCTCTAATTATATATATATATATATAGTGAAGATTGGAGTAGCCGTGTTAGTCCAGTAGATAAGATGCTCAAAAAATAATATATATATATATATAAGATGATCAAAAAACAAAGTATTGCAGTATGCAGTGATACCTTTTTTATTGGACTAACATAATATTTCAAAGACAAGCTTTCGAGAGTTTTCCTCTCTTCCTCAGGTCTGAAGCAATACTGATCAATCTGGTATAGATACAGTGATACACATCACATACAACAAATGGAAGGGAGAGAGGGGGGTGAGAGGGGTGTCATAAAAAGCAGAGAATGTGTCTGTAGGAGAAAATAGCTGAGAATAGCCAGAAAGAATAAATAAACAGAGGAGAGTAAATAGGCAAGACAAAAGAAAAAGAAACCAATATAGGACAATAAGATGAGAGATTATAGAAAGTTATGGTAGTGTGTGAGAAAGCCAATGTAGCAACCTCTGTCACACACTGTACAATGTATCATGTACACCACATTAGCAGATGAGCACGAATAGGATCCTTTAATATTGTATGATGTGTTATTGTGTCTGGCTGTGTTGTTGTCACATATATGTTGACACAGTTTGCAGAGTGATTTGTTGCATTGTGCAGTGCCATTCTGTGTAAGCTTCTGTTCTGTGGTTAATTTGCTGCGGACCAATCTATGTCTCAGGTTAAGTGGTGTTTGAATGCTAGTATAGGGGGTTCAGGAAATATTTTTTTGAGTGTGGGGTCCCCTGAAATAACTGTCACCAATGGCATCCTTCATTCATCTATATACAGAAAACCCACAGACAGGTACAGCTACCTCCACAATTCCAGCTTCCATCCCAATCACACCAAACAAGGTATCATCTACAGCCAAGCTATCAGATATCACCGGATTTGCTCTGACACAAAAGACAAAGATCAGCACCTGAGTACACTGTCAGATTCATTTAGACAAAAGGGCTACAAGGAAAGGACAATATCTAAAAAAATCAAATCTGCCCTAAAAACACCACGGGAAAGGCTCCTACAATACAAAGAAAAGGAAAACAAAACAAGAACCCCTCTAGTAGTCACTTACAACCCTACTCTGGAAGGAGTACACAAAATTATTAAAGAGCTACAACCACTAATTTCAGAGGACCCCACACTAAAAAAAATATTTCCTGAACCCCCCATACTAGCATTCAAACAACCGCCTAACCTGAGACAGAGATTGGTCCGCAGCAAATTAACCACAGAACAGAAGCTTACACAGAATGGAACTGCACAATGCAACAAATCACTCTGCAAACTGTGTCAAAATATATGTGACAACAACACAGCCAGACACAACAACGCGTCATACAATATTAAAGGATCCTATTCGTGCCCATCTGTTAATGTGGTGTACATGATACAGTGTACAGCGTGTGATAGAGGTTGCTACATTGGAGAAACTGGCCTAAAGCTGCATCTCAGAATGAATCTACACAGACACTCGATCAAAAACCACAAGGAAAATGAATATTGTACCCATGTTGGTCATCACTTCACCCAGACTGGTCACTCCATCCGTAACCTCAGGATTAAAATTCTTAAAGGGAATTTCAAAGACTCTCATGAACGAAAGACATTTGAGATGAAAATGATCACACATTTCAATACCAGAAATGAAGAACTTAATGTAGACGCTGGCTTTCTCACACACTACCATAACTTTCTATAATCTCTCATCTTATTGTCCTATATTAGTTTCTTTTTCCTTTTGTTTTTTCTCTCATCTTGTCTATTTACTCTCCTCTGTTTAGTTATTCTTTCTGGCTATTCTCAGCTATTTTCTCCTACAGACACATTCTCTGCTTTTTATGACGCCCCTCTCACCCCCTCCCTCCCTTCCATTTGTTGTATGTGATGTGAATCTATATCAGATTGATCAGTATTGCTTCAGACCTGAGGAAGAGAGGAAAACTCTCGAAAGCTTGTCTTTGAAATATTATGTTAGTCCAATAAAAAAGGTATCACTGCATACTGCAATACTTTGTTTTTTGATCATATATATATATATATATATATACATACATACAGGTAGCCCTCAGTTTACGCTGGGGTTAGGTTCCAGAAGGAATGTTTGTAAATCGAAACCTTTGTTTCAACCCAATTTATAATGTAAGTCAATGGGAATTGAGGGAGTTAGGTTCCAGGCTCCTCTCAAAATTGTCATAAGTAACACCTAATACATTATTTTTAAAGCTTTGAAATGAAGACTTTAAGTGCTAAACAGCATTGTAAACCTAAATAAATAATCACACAACACAGAATATATAATTAAACTAAGTTAAATGAACAAAAACATTTGCTAAAACAGCATTATAAATCTAATAAAAAATCACACAACACAGACTTTACTTGCATTTTTTGCAAAAAGTTCTTTCTATGCATTCCAATCTGGACTGATTTATAGACAGGAAGATCTTGTTCCTTTGAAAGCTGCTCTATAGCTCAGGTCTAGCTAGCCACACTGATAAATTTCAGCTCCACCTACTGGCTATTTTAATTAATGCACTGCTTCTCAGTGCTTTTCAATAGCAGTCACATGACTGAGAAAAGGTTGTTATTCTGAAACGGCGAAAATTGTACCGTTGTAAACCGAGGGCCACCTTTATATATATATATATATATATATATATATATATATATATATATATATATTTTACAAAAGAAATAACAGAACCCTTATTATTCCAGCAACAGACTATTTAACAGCAATATAAACTTTTACCCAGTTGTCATGAATAAACACACTTGCAAATGTTGTTATGAATTATTTGTTATATTATCATTACTAATTGCAGCAACAAGTAACATATTAGCAGCTGTATAGAAAGGAAGCCGGCTAACCATCCGCAAATGAATCCAAAGAGCAGTTTCAGGTAAGATGCAAAAAGGGATTTTATTTCACAGGTACAGACAAGGCTTTAAAATCAAAAATGGGCATGCAGAAAAAATGCACCAAGCGGAACTGGTCCAGATGGTTACAGAACAGTAACAAACATACGCGTTTCGTGAGGGACTGCCTCACTTGCTCACTGCTTAAACAAAATACTGTTCTGTAAGCCTATATAGAGGGGTAATCAGGTTAATTAAACATCTGTGTAGCATTAACTGCTTTATTCAATTTTTTTTTTTTTTTTTTAAATATGTTTTATTGAAAAACTCAAGCTTTTTATACAACATGTAAAATTTTCACAAATATGTTTTCCAATCTTTACTTTTTTTTTTTTTCTCCCCCTTTCCCCCCTCCAACTTCTCAGCGTTGTCCTTGGCAGCTTGTGCCATTGTTGCGGGTACTGCTAAGTTTCGCAGTTCCATTATAGAGTCTGAGTCCGTATAGGCCTTGTAGCCTGGCAAACATAATCGATAATACTTGGTAAAGAAACTAGCTTGTGTTTAAACAAATATAAAGTTTCATATGAAAAGTAAAACAGTGTGTGACCTCTGCGTGGCACCATGAAAAGGAAAAGGGGTCATAGGTTCACCTGTGGAAGGATTTTTACATGCAATTGCTTCTGCACAGTTTGTGGTCCCTTGTTTCTCGGGTCTGTCATTGTGTGTTACGCGTTTTTGTGTCTTATCCCTACTTAGCCAGTAGGTAGATGTGTTATGTAAGTGGTCGCGTCTTTTGTCCTGAGATGTAGTGTGTCTGCGTTGTCTATTATCAGTGGTCGGTGTCGCGCTGCTTCCATTGTTGCAACATTAGGTCATGTATGTCTGCTGTGCCATGCTGTATGTGGTGGTACCTCTCTAACTGCAGTAGTGTGTTTACTTGATTTTCCCATTCCTCTATGGATGGTATCGTCTTTGTTTTCCAATACTTTGGGATAAGCATTTTGGCACTATTCAACATGATTAGGAGTAAAGCCTTGCTCTGCTTAGTCTCTAGCTTAGGTAGTGATAGAAATAGGATCGTCTTTGGGCTGTTTTGTAACGGTTTCCCTATTATGTGTGCAATCTGTAGGAAGACATCCACCCAGTACTTGTCAAGTTTGTGGCATGACCACCAGATGTGTGTTGGTGTGCCCTCTTCACCGCAGTCTCTCCAGCACCTCCCGGAAGCTGTCTTATAAATGCAATGCAACCTACTAGGTGTAAGGTACCATCTTGATATAAATTTATAGCTTGCCTCTTGTACTCGTATAGAGACTGAGGCTTTCTTGGTAATTTGGAACGCGGTGTACCACTCTGTATTCTCTATCTCCATTTGTAATTCTTTTTCCCATGCCTTCACATATGTGGGGAGTGTGTTGGCATCCTCCAATATTAGTAATTTATATGTCATTGAGATGGCATGAGACATGGGGGTAACTCGGGTGCACAGGGTTTCAAAGACCGTTTTCTGTCTTGTAAATGAGCCCCTAGAATGGTGTGTTGCAAGGAAGTGATTGATCTGTGAGTGTGCTAACCAATTCAGATGTGCCCCCAGTGCTGTCTCTTGAATGTCTGCTAGTGGTGCGAGTTTGCCTCCTTCCAAAAGGGAGGAGATCGTCATGTCACCAAAGGAAGACCCTGGTTCTATGTCCCTTGGTTTGTAGTTCCAGGGTATTTCGGGGTTCTGGTATAACGGGGTTAATGGTGCATGGATGGAAGAAATATTTGTGGAGGTGCGTTGAAGTTTATCCCAATGTGAGTAATAATCTATTAGTAATGGGTATGTGGATGTGGCTTTGGATCTGTGTTTCTCTGGGGCCCACGCCTGAAGACCTGCATTTCTTGTATTAAGGATGTCACAGTCCAGTTGTACCCACTTCTTGTTGGGATCGTTATGGCACCAGTCTAATAGTCTTTGTAATATGGTGGCTTGTTTGTAAGTGGGAATGTTTGGAACTCCCAGACCTCCTCTGTCTCTTGGGAGGTATAGGGTTCTCTTTGCTATCCTTGGCCTAATGTTTCCCCATATGTAATGTTCCAGTATACTTTGTAGTTTATGTAGGTAATTTGTTGGCAGTGGAATTGGGGTAGTCTGGAGTAGATATAATATCCTCGGGACTACGTTCATTTTGATAACGTTAATTCTCCCTATCCACGAAATTGTCTTCTTTTTCCTGACAGGTTGTGTTCTAGTGCCTTGTAGTTGGCTTGAAATAGTACCTGTGGGTCTGGTGATAAGTGCATGCCTAAGTATCTCATTGTTGTCTGTTGTGTGCGAAGTGGGCAGTCTTGTAGTATCTCGGATAAAGAGTCGGGGTCATATGTAATATTTAATAGTTCAGACTTAGTTGTGTTAAGATGAAAATTTGATACCCGTCCGTAGTCACCGAACACCTTCAGGGCTCTGGGCATGGAGGTTTCCGTTTTCGTCAATGTAAGTAGGACATCGTCTGCGTAGAGTGCGAGTTTGTGTTCGTTCAAGTTTATAGAGACCCCTGATATCAACGTGTCCTCTCTTATTCTCTGCGCCAGTACCTCTATAGTTATGGCGAAGAGAATTGGTGAGAGGGGGCAGCCTTGTCTCGTGCCATTGTGAATGTAGAACCTGTCGGATAGTAGACCGTTTACTTTGACACGCGCTGTTGGGCATTCATATAGTGTGAAGATTTGGGAGATAATGGAGTTGCTGAATTTCATTTTATGTAGAACCGCTTTTAGAAAAAGCCAATGTACCCTGTCAAAGGCTTTCTCTGCGTCTGTCGACACAAAGATTGACGGAATTTTGTGTTGCTGGACATAGTTCATTAATTGCAGTGCCTTTAAGGTGTTGTCCCTCGCCTCCCTTCCGGGGACAAAACCCACTTGGTCCGGATTAATCAATGTGGGCAGATACTTATTAATTCTATTGGCCAGAATCTTAGCAAATATTTTAATATCACAGTTTAAGAGGGAAATGGGGCGGAAATTTTCTGGTTTGTTTGGGTTTTTGCCTGGTTTAGGCAAGACTGTGATATAAGCCTCTAACATGTTGTCTGGAAAACCCCCCTCCTTTAGTAATGAGTTAAATAGGGATATTAGTGGTGATGTAAGATGGTGTATGAAGGTTTTATAGTATTTAATACCCAGGCCGTCCGGTCCTGGGCTCTTGCCGTTTGGCATGGACTTAATGGCAGCTACAATTTCATCTTTTGTAATTGGTATATCTAAAGCCCCGGCGCTTTCTGTGTCAAGAGTGGGTAGGGTCACCCCTTCCAGATAATTGTCTATCTCTCGTAGGTCACAGTCATTGTGTATGTTGTATAGTTTTTCGTAGTACTGTCTGAATGTCTCCGCTATTTGTATACTGTCTCTGTGCATATCTCCCGTTGAGTCCGCTAATTCGTGTACATGGGTTGTTAGTTGCTGGCGTTTTAACGCCTTGGCAAGTGAGGACCCTGATTTGTTATTTACGTCAAAGTATTTTTGTTGTAGTATCACAGCTTTGTGTTGGTATTCCTTGATGTAATGGTTGTTAAGTTCGTGCCTTGCTTTGGCTAAATTTTTTAGATATATTGTGGAGGTCGGGTGTTGTTTATGTTGTGTCTCCCAGTATCTTATTTGAGAGAGGGTGGAGTTCACGAACCGTCTGTCATTTTTTATTTTTCTCGCTTTGTGTTTGATAAATTCCCCCCTGATTACACATTTGTGCGCTTCCCATGTCGTTGCCGTTGATGTGTCTGTGGGTGTGTTTTCCCTGAAGAAGTGTCCCAGTGTTTCGTCAACGTCCATCTGGATTAATGGGTTAGCTAGAGCAGTTTCGTCAAGCCTCCACATAACGGGATGTGGTGGTATGCTTGGCCATTTGATCACGCACTTTACTGGTGCGTGATCAGACCATGTTATTGGTAAAATTTCAGCTTTTTCCACCATAGTCAATCCTATCTGGTCGGTCACTATGTAGTCAATTCTAGTGTAAGTATGGTGTGGGTGTGAGTAGAATGTGAAGTCTGAGGCGTCTGGGTGTTCTGTTCTCCAGATGTCATGTGTCTTTAGCATTTTCAGTTGGGAGTTAATGGATTTTATGACTTTCATCGGTGTGCTTGTCCTCCCTGTCGATGTGTCTCGTGAGGGGTCTAGTGGCAGGTTAAAGTCGCCCGCAATAAACAATACCCCTTTCATATGTTCCAGTAGTAACTGTGTGATCTGTCTAAAAACTAGGTGCTGTCCCTGATTGGGTAGGTAGATATTAACCAGTGTAACATATGTGTTGAAGAGGAGCCCTGTCACTATCAGATATGTCCCTTTGGTATCCTTGATGACATGTTTCGGTTGGAAAAGTACAGTATTTTTGAGGAATATACCTACTCCTCCTTTCTTATTTGGCCCTGAGGCCAGGAAGGAGGTCTTATATTGGTTGTTCATGTACTTGGGTTCCCTCCCCTTTTTAAAATGCGTCTCTTGTATAAAGAGTATGTCCCCTTTGGTTTTGTGCAGCTGGTGAAACGCTATTGACCGTTTTTCAGGGCTGTTAAGGCCCTTGGCATTTATAGATACTAGTGAGAGAGGTTGCCCCTGTGTGTTTCTCTGATCTGTCATGTTGTTCTTCCCGCCTATCTGATGTGTGTGGGTCAATTCTATGTGGGAGCTTTCGTCTGTGTATGTGGGGTGTATAGTACCTTTTTGTAATGTGTACCTGTAGTCGGGTCCAAGTCTGGTATTTAGATGCGTTTACTTCGTGGAAATGAGAGGTCGGTAGTTCGTGTAAGCAGAGTTGTTGCGTCTATGCGGGTAATATGCGGTGAAAGGAAGCTCAGTTGGTGCCACAGGTGAACCTAAAATAAATTGGTATGAGGTTAACTTGTAATGCAACAATGAATTAACAACAGGGCAACAGTATTAATCAACAAACAGTAATAACAAGCTGAAATGAAATAACAAGATAGGGCTATATCCCTACCCCTAAGCCCGATAGTTCAAACATTAATATAGTATATACGACCTTTAGCCATTTTTGACCATTATGAGTCCTTTCATGTCGGCTCGTGCCCTCTATCTGATTGCTTGCAGGATTCCATTAAGTGTGGGCACGCGCTCGGCACGTTGGTTCTTTTTTCAGTTTCTGTCCTTGACTTTCTCTCTGAGGGTGACAGGGATCTGATGCGTGTTCTTGGAGTTGTCCCATTTTCTTCATCTGTATGCTCTGGGTGTGGAATGTTAATCCGTAGAGTTTCGCAGAAATGTGGTAGGTCTTCCCTGGTTTTATACACCGCAGTGGTGCCGTCCCTTGTAGCGATGATGCTGACTGGGAATCCCCACCTATAGGGTATCCTCTGTGATCTTAGAGCAATGGTAATATAGCTGAGATCTCTTCTTTTTTGCAAAGTTGTTGGACTCAGATCAGCAAAAATCTGTATGCGGATGCCCGCGTGTGTAAAGTCCTGTTTTTGTCTGGCATGTCTGAGGATATCTTCCTTGTCTTTAAAATGCAGGAGTTTGAGAATGACATCCCTAGGTGTGGGGGTTTGGCTCTTAGGGCTCGATGAGCTCTTTCTATTTGGACCTCAGGTGCGCTACTGTCCCCTTTAAGGGTCCGGAAAAGATCTTGTAGGCAGCCCTCCAGGGCCGCTGGTTGTATAGTTTCAGGGATGCCCCGTATCCGGAGGTTGTTCCTCCTACCTCTGTTATCTAGGTCCTCCACTTTCTCCCAAAGTTGGTGTATGGTCTCCTCTTGTTCATATGCCAAACGTGAGATGTGTTCAATGTCATTATGTGTTGTATTGTGGCTCTCCTCTAAATTTGTTACTCTTTGAGTCACCCTTGTCAGGTCACGTTTCAGCTCAGTATACCAGGTTTTAACTTCTGACATGATCTCTTTTACATCCTCTTTAGTGCACAAAGGCTTTAAATCTTCTTTTGTGAGACCAGGAGAGTGCGTTGGATGTGATGGCAATGTTTGCATGTCCTCTGTTGGTGCAGGGGCTTTTGGGTTAGATGTAGCTATAGGAGTCTGCGATTCTAAAGGTATTAAATATTGCTGCAGCATTTTTGTATTTGTAACACTATCAGATTTGCCTTGCTTGCGTGCTGGCATGTCTTTAATATTTAATGCAGTGGAGTAGGGAGCAGGCCTTATTAGTTATGTGTCAGTCTCAGCTTTTGTGTCCCCAGAGTGGGTATGTCTGGTTTAGGGATGTATAACAGTAGTAATAAAGCTGCCAAGTTATTGTGAAGCACTTTCTTTGTATTTCCTTAGATATTCTCCCCTCTGGATCAGGTTGCACTATATCTCTGGTGTTAGCTATGTATTTACTATTGTGCAAGCAGTAATAGTTTTGGTCTTGTGAGTTCTGTGCACCTGTGTGAAAAATATCCCTCTTGGCAGAGTTTAGGATCTGTGGTAGCAGCTGTTGCTTTATGCAGTCTCTTGCAGTGATTAGTGCTAGGATACAGCTTATGTTCGTATAGCTTATAATGTCTCTGTGATATGCTTAGGCCCCCTTTTTATTTACTGTCCATATGCAGCACTTCTATTCCTGCTCTTCTCTTTTTTGTACTGCTGCTGCGTTTATTATCTAATTATTTGTAGTGATCTATTTTACCAGCTGTCTGGTCTCTTATGCACTTATTTTGTGAACCCTTTAGCTGGCGGTGTGGCGCTTTGCTATTAGATTGATTTCACCGCGTGGTTGTGCGCGGATTTTTTGCACCCCCAGGAGCCTTTGACTTACTTGCCGCTTGTGTCAGCTCTCTGCCGTGTCCGGTCGGCGAAAACGTGTCTGTCGCTGTGTTTGGGCTTGTTGTTTTGCCCGGACTGTAAGATGGTTGCTCCCGGTCTTCTACGACCACGCCGCCTGTGGCTTAAGTACGCGAAGTCGGCCCGCCGGCTTCCCGTGGTGTTTTTCAGGGTCAGCTGTTCCCCTCTGCGGTTTGATCGGTCCCCTCGCTTCTGCTGTGGGTAAGGATTCACTGTATTCTGGTAAAAGGTCTTTGGCTAATTTTATATACCGGGCTTAGGTGGTATGGGCCTAGGAGCTATCCTCTCACACAGCCATTTTCCAGCATGGCTAAGCTCCGCCCCGCTTTATTCAATTTTTAACCCTACATCTATATATAGACTGCAACAAACAGTATTAGTACAGGAATACAATACCTTTAAGATACATTACAGTGAAAATGCACAATTTGAATTTGCAGTTTAAATAACATATACATACTATACCCTTAAAGACACACAATAAGTATATGAAAAGGGGAATACCCCTACCATAAATACAATATGTTGGAATAGTAAAGAATTGATAATTGGCATAAAGACATCAAATATAGAGGCAGGATGTATATTACACAAACAGATTGACATCTGACTCAATATTTAAGCCAAATGGTATGCTAGAATTTACATTAAAAATCCACCTGACCACACACACACACTTTTAGAGAAGGGTACATGGTTAACTGCTTGGAAAAAAAGCTAGGGAGGAATCTCCCTGGTGTTCAAACTTGAAATGTGAGGCCACTGAGGTGAATACATCTGGGTCATTTATATCTCTTATATGCTCCAATACCCTATCCCTCAACCTTCTTTTTGTTTTGCCTAGGTATTGGATTTGGCAGCCCTTACATGTCATGAGGTACACTATATGTGTTGAATTACAATTAAGATTATACCTAATAGTATATTGTTTTCCTGTGCTGTGTGATTGAAAGATGTTCCCTTCTGTAATATGATCACAGGTAATGCACCTAGTGCCTCTGCATTTAAAGCAACCAAATCTAGTTGGTAGCCAAGTACCTTTTTTAATTTCTGGTAGAAAAGAAGGGGATACATAGTTTTGGATACTCTTTGCCTTTCTAGACACATATTTTACACCACTAGAGATCACTTTCTCTAGAACAGGGTCAGTTTGCAGAATTGGAAGGCTCTCTCGCACAATGTCACAGATCTTTTGATACTCCAGACTATATGGGGTACTAAACACCACTTTATTAGACATACTGCGTTTGTTTAGGGATCTATTACTTCCCTTTTTATATTGCAATAAAGACTCATGTGGCATACAGTCCACAACCTGTTTAGTTTTCAATAATAACTGGTTACTGTAACCCCTATCTTGAAGTCTATAACATATTAGCATCTCTCTGCATGGAAAATTCAAGAATCAACCTGGGTTGACATTCAAGACTAATATAAGTCCAGTATATAAATCATATGATCCGGTCAAATGTTCCAAAGCACTGTGCTCATTTATTAATTTATAATCCACTCATGCGGTCAGTATGAACGTTAATGCAGGCCCACCACTATGCCAGAAAACTCACACAGGTGATCTTGAAGTTAACAGTCACTTCACATATTAAAGCCACAATGAATAAAGTTTGTTTCCATCAATGACAGTTTAGATCTGTTCAGTGTAGTAATCTGTGCACCGTGTACACTTGTGTTTTTTGGGCGTTGTGTTCTTACCTGTTCAGTGAGCAGCCATAGTGTGGATGAATATTACCTGCTCGTTCAATCTTCCTCCATCGTGAGTATGCAGACCTGGAACATAACAGACTTAAGAATTTCTTCAAGATCACCTGTGTGAGTTTTCTGGCATAGTGGTGGGCCTGCATTAACGTTCATACTGACCGCATGAGTGGATTATAAATTAATAAATGAGCACAGTGCTTTGGAACATTTGACCTTGAATTTTCCATGCAGAGAAATGCTAATATGTTACTTGTTGCTGTAATTAGTAATGATAATATAACAAATAATTCATAACAACATTTGCAAGTGTGTTTATTCATGACAACTGGGTAAAAGTTTATATTGCTGTTAAATAGTCTGTTGCTGGAATAATAAGGGTTCTGTTATTTCTTTTGTAAAATATATTCTTAAATTAACCCTTACCGTGCACTACATAGTAAGTGTATCCCGATTAGGGAACACTATTATTATTCTATGTATTAGACTTTCAAGATTTAATATACTAGGAGTGCTGGTACATTGTAATTTTCATATATATATATATATATATATATTTACCAATATAAAACTGACAGTACTCAGACGTAATTTAAAATGAAGCTTTATTTACCAATGGTTAAAAGTCAGCTGAGCTGGTGTCTCTTACACGTTATTGGGCAGCTGCAGTTTCCTGTGTGATATAACAGTGGTCAGGTGAGCAGGTGATTCAAGTGTGGAGGCTATTGTTGCGGATTCGGAAGGAGGAGCAGACTGGATGTTCCGACCATCTATGGAGCAGCAAGACAGCTTAAGAAACCTACCAGATTGGCATAAAAGGGAAGGAGCCTGGAGGTGGAGACGAGGGATTCCTGGGGGACCGGTGGTCATCCGGACTCTGAGGAGATGAGCACGTTTAGTGCACCAAGAAAGGCGAACATCTTTAACCCAGCAAATTTGCCGCAAGGTAGGAGCTCATAACTGGGCTGGCTGTGTTTGATACTGCTCCCACTTGATGTCTATTGGAGCATTCCTTATATGCTTCGGTATATCGTAATCCAGAACTTAGTTGGCCTCCACTTATCTGCCACGTACACACTACAACAGAATGTTTTTTGAGCATGGTATAAATGCCACCGTATTTTGATTGTGAAGCTTATATATACAACCTCCCTTTCATCAGCATAACAACATACAAATAAATTCACACTTAAATAGAGCGAGTGCAACAAAACATCTTAACCTGTGAGTCCACTCAAAAGCTCCAAAATGACCGTGTTTGGAACGCAAGCCATGTGTTCCATTAGCAATCTAAGCCGGAAGTGATCTAAACAATTATCACTTCCGGTGTACATCTGTGTTAAAAATATAATGATACATATATCCAACTATTGTGATGAATATGTCCACACCCTTACAGTGTACTCCTACGCATACCATGTGTACCATGTGTTACTGGTAAAGGCATATTATCCCCTACGTTAATGTGCAACCCAAAGTGGTCGTAGCTATATCACTCACTTCGAACCGGTCCCTACGTTGGTCATACACATCCATCACTTATATGTGCCGATTGAGACACAAATGATGCGTTCCTCTCTGTGTTGTATCTGGCAATCTCCTCCTGAATCACTTCCGGTCTGCACCGTGTATACAGCACCTGCACTGTGACCTGTGTATCTGAACTATTAACCCTCTTCTGCCCATGTAGCACCTATGCACTGAAAAATATATACACTATGTTCATTGTATCACATGATCTTCTTCCATAAAATAAACCATATGTTTAACAACCTTATATACTCTGAGCCAGTGTGTTAATGTGATTCCCCCTTAGCTGTACTGTGCCCAAAAAAGAGAACTGCTGAGTCGAGGGAGCTACTACAGATGCTACAAACCAAAACAAGCAAATGTAGTTATGGGTGGTCTAATAAATATATACCCTGGTTCTAATGATAAGACAGAGTAACCAAATGAATGTATCTAACACTGATATAGTATGCCCCATATCATTTGAGGCCATACCTAATGTAGCATTTGTTAAAGGAACACCTATCCACATAGAATGCAATAAACATAAAAACAGAAAGAACAAAAGATTGCTAAAAACAAAAGTAACTTAGTTGCAATAGTTATAACTCATATGTTTCCTTTTTCTGGTATACATCACATAACTTGTGCACATTCTAATTTCATCAAAAAGTGTGGCTATTAAATGACATAGCCTGCATTATCACTACCATCTGTTGGCTTAGTGTTCAGTGAGCACCACCATCATAGCAATGGGTATATACATATGCTGGATATATTCACATATTAATATCAATGTATCTCATTGCAGCACAAGGAAAAAGATTGAAATCCAAACGTTTGAACAGACACACAATAACATATTGGCCAATGATGCACAAGACAACTGGCTACTGAAATTAAATCAACAAATAGAAAAATACAGAAGTGAGCTTATAGTATTTAAGAACAGAAAATTAGATGCTTTGAATACAGATTATGCTCAGGGAAGGGTTTACAAATGGCTTACTAATACACAAGAAGGCTGCAATAGGAGACAACATAGGACCAGAAGGGTACACTTTAATACAGTGGACACGAGTGGTACGGAATCCTCTGACACATAAATAAATCTTTCTATTTCCACCCAACCATCTTCTCCTGATTTTAACACACAAACAACATGTAATTTTCAAGTTGTACATAGAGGACAATCTATCCCTAGTCATTTTTTAGGGATAACCACGAGATCCAGCGGGGGAGGCACAATAGAACACATAATAGGCGGGCGAGGAGGCAGATACAGACCCTCCAGGAGGGGCCGTCAGAGGATATAGTGATGAATTTGAGTACACACATCCTCACTACCACTGAGTGACAGGTACTAAATAGGGGGTTATCCTTTGTACCCAGTCATATCACCTCTAAGTTTGAACTTAGCATTACTTTTTTAAACTTAACAGGAGTATGAAAATTAAGGAATTCTTTCAGTATTCCAATACACATGCAGACCCATCACCCCTTGAACGCATATGCAAAAAGCCCAGCAATTCTGAGCCCCAAAATAGCAGTCCCAGTAACAAGACCTTTATTAGATTAATCACACAAGATTATGAAAGACAAAGTAAGGCTTGGAAACATAACCTGAATGCAATTGAAAAGAGGGCCATTAAGTTTCTGCAGGATGACGCATCTATGGTCATTAGACCTGCAGATAACGGCGGAGCAATAGTTTTACTCAACTACACTGACTATAGATCTGACATTATGCAGCAATTGGCAGACGTCAATACATACCAAGAATTACCCAACGATCCGACTTCCTCTTTTAAAAAAGAACTTGACAGCATCTTGACACTTGGGATAGAACAGGGCCATGCTGTACACTATACCCAAGATATATAAAACACTTGATAATCCTCTGGGTCGCCCCATAGTCTCAGCAATACAATCTTTATCCCAACCAGTGGCACAGTATATTGATGTATTGTTACAACCTACCATGAAGCACATCAGGTCATATATTTCAGATACCAATGATTTAATCGGGCAACTTAAAGAGGTCAAGATTGAGCAAAGTAACTGTTTGGCAACCTTAGACGTTAACAGCTTATACGCGATTATTTTGCATGTGAGTGGTTTGTTAGCTGTTAGAGAACATCTCACACAAGGCATACATTACACTGGGCCACCCATCGAGTTTCTGCTGAGCCTTATTTAATTTTGTTTACGCAGAAATTACTTTAGGTTTGAACCGGAATTCTATCTCCAAGTGGCAGGCAGAGCGATGGGGTCGAATATGGCCCCATCCTATGCCAACATTTTCATGTCCCAGTTTGAAAATGAACACCTTTGGAGTACGGACCATTCTTCAATCGTCTTTTATGTAAGATATATTGACAATATCTTTATGGTCTGGCGTGGTGGACAACAGAGGCTCGTTGAGTGGTTCAATGTGTTTAATAACATGGATACCAAGGTCAGGTTCAAAATGACATATGATACAAAGGAGATCCATTTGTGGGATCTCAGTATTTTTATTCAGGATCAGATGTTGGGTACCACATTGTATAGCAAACCAACAGATAGAAATTCTATACTTAACGCCAGTAGCTGTCACCCCCCGGCACTCCTCAGAGGCATAGTAAAATTGCAGATGATTAGAACGATACGCAATAACTCTAACAGCGCCACAGGGGTCTCCAAATTGCAGCAGATTAAAACCAAGTTCCTACAAAGAGGATACAAACCACAAGTCGTTCATGACACATTGGATGAGGTTTCATCTCTCACCCAACAAGCACTGATTGACAAGGAAATTAAGACAACAGAAGGAAAAAGATTAATCATGGCCACTACTTTTGCACCTAATACCACAGATGCAGGAAGAATTTTATGAACACATTGGTCAGTCATCACCTCTGATCCCAAACTCCCGTTTTCCCATAACCTGGTCCCTATGCTGGCATATAGAAGGTGAACCAATTTGTGGGATATGTTGGTCAAAACTGAGCCAAAATAGAGTTATATCACTATGGCAAAGGTCAACATCAGAGGCTCATATCGATGTCTGGGATGCACTACATGCAATGGTCTGATATCCACTAAAACATTTCACCATCCGCATACTAATTGGACATATACTATTGGACATTCACTTTCCTGCAATACTACGCATGTAGTGTACCTGTTATTCTGCCCATGTTCCCAGTTATACGTGGGGAAAATTATCGGGACACTCCGTGAAAGAATGGCAAACCACAGATGAGCAATACGGTGGGCATTAGACAAGGGAGAGTCGGAACAACTGGTCGCATGGCATTGTTCCCAAATGTCACACCAAGTATCATCTATTCGTTATATCTTGATCGACCACATACCCAGATTGGATAGGGGGGCTATAGAAATAAAGCATTGCTCGTTCGAGAGGCCGAATGGATATATAGGTTGGGAACCATACACCAAGGAGGTCTTAATTCACCACCTTATCTTAAATCACTTATATAGGTTGGAGTTACAAACCGGGGGGTGCAATCATAGGCGCAATGTTCCACATGAGGGCAATGTGGTGAGACTACCTCGTATATGGGGTGTGTCTGTAATGCATAATGCCCTTACCTTGTGCATGTACAGGACTATTCTAGGATCCGTACAGGATAGAGGGGATAGTCGCGTCCTAAGTAGTCACCATAAGCATGGTAGCACTCCGATTTCCTATAGAGATATGTGATAGTATTTTCAAGTGGTGTCAATACATATATATGTATAGAAGATCCTCACACGTTCGGCTGCCATGATTTTAGAGTGGTTTCACGCACTACATACCAGGGGTGCAGATACTGTGGTTTTCACGGTATGGTTAAGGGCTTCGATCCATATATACCAGGGTCTGTGTATCTACCCATTAGGAGTACACTGTAAGGGTGCGGACATGTTCATCAGAATAGTTGGATATATGTATCATATTTTTAACACAGATGTACACCGGAAGTGATGAATGTTTAGATCACTTCCGGCTTAGATTACTAATGGAACGCATGGCTTGCGTTCCAAACACAGTAATTTTGGCGCTTTTGAGTGGACTCACAGGTGTGTGATTAAGATGTTTTGTTGCACTCGCTCTATTTAAGTGTGAATTTATTTGTATGTTGTTATGCTGTCGCCAAAAACGTTTCATTAAATTTGAATCGTGTTTCATCCAAAGACCTGAGAGTGCATTTGCTTTGTGGATTATAGCTCTGTATTTGTTTCTTTGCTGTATCTGGCATTTGATAAAGGGAATGTAATGTTCTCGAAACGTTATGCTTTTTAATGGATTGAATTAAATTTTATGTTTTACTACTAATACCAGTGAGTGCCTTTTTACATCGTTGTTATATTTGGATATTATCTTGGAAGTGCACCCTGGGAGCTGATGGATTTTTGGAATATGGAGTGCCTATTCTATTGACTTTGATATACAGTATACAGGGAGTGCAGAATTATTAGGCAAATGAGTATTTTGACCACATCATCCTCTTTATGCATGTTGTCTTACTCCAAGCTGTAAAGGCTCGAAAGCCTACTACCAATTAAGCATATTAGGTGATGTGCATCTCTGTAATGAGAAGGGGTGTGGTCTAATGACATCAACACCCTATATCAGGTGTGCATAATTATTAGGCAACTTCCTTTCCTTTGGCAAAATGGGTCAAAAGAAGGACTTGACAGGCTCAGAAAAGTCAAAAATAGTGAGATATCTTGCAGAGGGATGCAGCACTCTTAAAATTGCAAAGCTTCTGAAGCGTGATCATCGAACAATCAAGCGTTTCATTCAAAATAGTCAACAGGGTGGCAAGAAGCGTGTGGAAAAACCAAGGCGCAAAATAACTGCCCATGAACTGAGAAAAGTCAAGCGTGCAGCTGCCAAGATGCCACTTGCCACCAGTTTGGCCATATTTCAGAGCTGCAACATCACTGGAGTGCCCAAAAGCACAAGGTGTGCAATACTCAGAGACATGGCCAAGGTAAGAAAGGCTGATAGACAACCACCACTGAACAAGACACACAAGCTGAAACGTCAAGACTGGGCCAAGAAATATCTCAAGACTGATTTTTCTAAGGTTTTATGGACTGATGAAATGAGAGTGAGTCTTGATGGGCCAGATGGATGGGCCCGTGGCTGGATTGGTAAAGGGCAGAGAGCTCCAGTCCGACTCAGACGCCAGCAAGGTGGAGGTGGAGTACTGGTTTGGGCTGGTATCATCAAAGATGAGCTTGTGGGGCCTTTTCGGGTTGAGGATGGAGTCAAGCTCAACTCCCAGTCCTACTGCCAGTTTCTGGAAGACACCTTCTTCAAGCAGTGGTACAGGAAGAAGTCTGCATCCTTCAAGAAAAACATGATTTTCATGCAGGACAATGCTCCATCACACGCGTCCAAGTACTCCACAGCGTGGCTGGCAAGAAAGGGTATAAAAGAAGAAAATCTAATGACATGGCCTCCTTGTTCACCTGATCTGAACCCCATTGAGAACCTGTGGTCCATCATCAAATGTGAGATTTACAAGGAGGGAAAACAGTACACCTCTCTGAACAGTGTCTGGGAGGCTGTGGTTGCTGCTGCACGCAATGTTGATGGTGAACAGATCAAAACACTGACAGAATCCATGGATGGCAGGCTTTTGAGTGTCCTTGCAAAGAAAGGTGGCTATATTGGTCACTGATTTGTTTTTGTTTTGTTTTTGAATGTCAGAAATGTATATTTGTGAATGATGAGATGTTATATTGGTTTCACTGGTAAAAATAAATAATTGAAATGGGTATATATTTGTTTTTTGTTAAGTTGCCTAATAATTATGCACAGTAATAGTCACCTGCACACACAGATATCCCCCTAAAATAGCTATGACTAAAAAAAAACTAAAAACTACTTTCAAAACTATTCAGCTTTGATATTAATGAGTTTTTTGGGTTCATTGAGAACATGGTTGTTGTTCAATAATAAAATTAATCCTCAAAAATACAACTTGCCTAATAATTCTGCACTCCCTGTATATATATATATATATATATATATATATATATATATATATATATATATACATACATAAAAGGTGATGTTTTGCACTCTTGTCAAACAACAACAGCCGCTGGGGTGCTATAGTGATGTTATTAATGGTGATGTTAATGTTAATAGAGCTTGATATTAAGCACTCACTGGTCTTCAGTCATCTGTGGTACAAAATCCTTTTTATTATGTAACGTTTCGGGATATAACTTATCCCTTATTTAGACAAAGTTATATCCTGAAACGTTACATAATAAAAAGGATTTTATACCACAGATGACTGAAGACCTGTTAGTGCTTAATATCAATATATATATATATATATATATATATATATATATATATATATATATATATATATACACACACACACACACACACACACACACACACACACACATATATATATATATATATATATATATATATATATATATATATATATATAATAGATAAGAGGCGGCACTCACTGGTCTTTCCAAAGTGTACTTTAATATAACAAAGTGACGTTTCGGGGACACAGTCCCCTTCCTCAGACAGGGGTAAAGTTCTACAAAAAAAGTGTGGAAACTCACCAAGATTTTCACTCCCTCAAAATTAATATTGTTTTATATACACACACACACACACTGTATTTATATGTATATAATATATGCACTGTATTTATATGTATATAATCTATACACTTTGGGTAATGGAAAAAAACAAAAACAATGAAGGGTTGAATGGTTGCCTATGGGCATGAGAATCCACCTCTGTCACAGAGTCTCACTCACTAAAGGTGCAATATTCCTATTTCTGCTGAGGGGAGCTAAATAACCCCAGAGTAGGCCACACAGAAATGTAAGCACCATGTGTTCTACAAAGTGCAGGGTGATCACACAGCAGGACCGCTGACATGCTCGCATGTATTGTAGGAAGTGTTACTGCCCATTACTAGAGGATCTTACAATCCCTCTAATCAGATTGTGCTTCAGCTCCCCCCACCAGCAGTAGCACTGTTTACTGAAATGTTTCTGTTCTCTGTCCAGGGGGAACTTAGTTCCACCTACAAAAATAGTGCAGGATCTCTGTTCCCATGCGTTCCCACTGGACTTGACCCCTGTAGGTTTCTCCTGCATGTGACGGAAGAATGTTTTAAAGGTCTCTATTTTTAGAACTGACAGAGAAGACAGCCGTCTCTGCAGTAAAGGCCCTTTGGGAGTGGGTCATAACTGCGTAAGAGTACACAGCTTTTTGCACGGACCTGCAGAGGAGAGAGCCATCTACACATCTCCATTACAAGTGGGTAGTTATTGTATTGAGCACACTGCATTTACAATTCTGAACGCTAAATCCACTTGGCCCTAAGGTAGGAGACCTGTTAAACTCTTAATACAATATTATCATAACAGCCCATATTATAACCCAGACATCAGAAGGCGCTTGTTAGACTAGCAAAAGGATACATCAGAACTTGGGTGACAGTTTTTGTTAATGACTGGGGAACATGACACCTGAGAACCAGTTAAGGTGAAGTCTGATGGATGGTTACTACTGTGCTCAAAAGATCACTAGTAACCTTCCTGTATGTGGCTTTTTAACTGCTGGCTTTGGCATTGTTTATGGAGGATCACTGATAAATTGTAAAAACCTTCTGTATGGTGCTACCTATTAAGTACAATCTGTAAATAAAGTCCAAAACAAATTTTATCTATATTAAATTGCATTTCTTTGCTTCTACTCCTTCCACGTCTCCCCTATGTTCTCTCTAAAAGCCCACCCACCTGCAGTACAACGAGTGCTACTGTGCACAGGCTTTTACAAAGAAGACAGGGCAGATGTGTAAGGAGCTTTGACAATATGAAAGCAGCCTTAGAAGAAATTGTTCCTCAGGTAGGAAACTGTTAATAGTCACAATAGTGACAGTAATACTGGTAAGCTGTTTATTTTATTTCACATAGTGAGTTGCATGTGCAGCCCTGTCACAGTACCATTATGTGGCAATAAATAGTTTATCCTGGGCCTAGGTCAGGCTCCTGTATTAGGGTCCCTATTGTCCTCTGTTATCGCCCTTATATATTATAGTCCAGCTGCAGCCAAATCAACATTGTGCCATAAAGCATTTATTTTAGTTCCCATATGTGGGTTCTATTGTGTGGGTAGGATATGTTTGTGTGTATGTATGAAATTGTTTTTGTTTGTATCTATTGGGGAGGCTCATCTTGAAATTTTTGCCAAAGGGGAGGCCCACTGTGTAAGACTTTGAAAACCTCTGGTTTAGCAGATTATTCTTTATTTGTCTGTTTTTTATTGTAGAGCGTAAGGAGTCTCGTGTCCTCAATAGGCTAGGTTACTAGTTATTTGTTTTGAACTTTGTGCAGTTCTTTAAGCTTTTTTAATCATGGTAAATCTTAAAAGTTTTATCTTTCTGTTTTTTTGTAGGCCTCATTGGCCTCTTCATCTGCAGTCAGACTTCTTATCTTAAAGGCATGGTAAACTCACTTTCTGAACTTCGTTCTATAATCTGTTATTCACTAAAATCAATATACTTGCGCTTTCTATTTCCCACAACCTTACCGTCAACTATGTTATTCTAATAGTCGAATTCCACTTTCTGTCAATCTATTCATACAACCTATTAACGTAATACCTTTTTTTTTCAGTTGTCTTTCTATCATCCAATCAGATATCCGTCCAACTGGCTAGCTTTAGTCAATGCAAATTTTAATTTAGTTGTGCAACATCGGTGAAAATCCTATTACAATTTCATTCGGAGTGCGCGTTCACAATCAGAGATTGCCCATTACGGGTTTGAGCATGCGCATTGGTATGCAAATTCTCGGGAGCGTGAAATTACGGTGACGTATGTAGGGGGCGGTATGGATATGGACGTCACTTGTTGGAAGTTAACAATTGCAATGTGGGTGGAGTGAGATTAGAAGAAAAAAAAAACATCAGGTAGGTCGAAATCTATTATAATCTAATACTTGCACTAAAAATATTTTATTTATGGGCAGTTGAACTTTATAGAATACGATTATAGTGAATATATATATATACGCAAACAGCTATTGCTTACCATCACTTTAAGGTCCATTTTCCATCTGGATCTCAAGTCTCTGAACTTAATGGCATGGAAATTGATTGTTTGATCTTTAGACATAGGGGTTTCTCTGATTCTGTGATTGAAACCCTGATTCAGTCTTGTAAGCCTGTAACTAAGAAATTCTGGAAGTTTTTTAGTTCATGGTGTATTAATCATGGTTTTTCCTGGCATTCTTTCAGAATTCCTAAGAATCTGCAGTTTTTACATGATAGTCTTCTAAAGTAGGGTCTATCTCAGTGGAGGCTCCTCTATAGCAAGTGAACCCCCTGACCCCTGATGCCCCCTGACCCCTGATGAACAAAAAAACAAAACAAACAAAAAAGATTGAGAAATAAAAAAAAATATTA